>NC_050461.1:31366175-31563675 GCF_903995425.1 Onychomys torridus | reverse complement strand
CTCGCCTGCTCTCACAGGTGGTGCCCAGACTCTGCCCATGGCTCCCCTGTGGCCAGCAACTCACCATAACTGAAACTCCCTACCCATGATGGACTTAATTGCTAAAAGCATTTTCATCTGGGAGCCTCAACGCACCGACCTCTCCCATTCTTTTTAGTTCTATAACTAGGTAGCAATGTCTATGCTTCCCCTCGACCCCTCCACCCACTGCAGAACAGCCTTTGAAATTGTTAACACAACTTGTCATTCTCTCTGGCAAAATGAACACATTCCCCCAGCTACTCCTTGTATGATATGGTTTCCAGACCCTTCACCATTCCTCTTTGAACATGTTCCAGTTTGCTGTCAACTTCTCTCTTAAAGTGTGCTGCCCAGGACTCCATGAAGCACTTCCTATGTGACCGTCAGGGAATGGGGTTAGACCAGGAACTCCCTTGATGTGGACCCTATATTTCAACTAATAGAGCATAAGACTGAAGTGCTTAGCAGCAGACCACATGTTTGAGTTACATTAGCTTGAATTCAAACCTACAGTGAGTTTTACATTCACTAACAAATCAGATATTATCTATTCTTTATGCAAGAAATTGATTATTCAAGGGGCTAGGATGGTGAAAGATAAGAGAGTAAAGTGCTTGCTGTACAAGCATGAGAGCTGTGTGGGGAGATGAAAGGATTCCTTGGCCGGCCATTCCAACCAATCTGGTAAGCACGAGGGTTGGTGGGAAGACCTTATCTCAAAAAATAATGTAGAAAGCAATAAAAGAAAACACCTAACATTGACCTCTGGCCTCCACATGTACAAGTACACATGTGCACATCTATAACTGAATATGTATACATACACAAATTGATTATTTGAATCTAATATTTTACATTTATACTACCGAGTGTCCCCTTGTTTCAAGTATTCTATCTAGCTCATGAAATACTTTAATGAACTCTTTTCCTCCATTTGTTAGCTAATCCTCTAAATTTTGTTTTGTTCAAAATTTTAGCAAGACTTCTTTCACTGGATAAAAGAGGAGGTAAGTCATTCCGAATTTCAGTGAGGCATCTTGGGGATTTAGCATGTAATAAATGTCTGTGGTCACCATCATTAAAACATTTCAGATGCCGGGTGGTGGTGGCGCATGCCTGTAATCCCAGCACTTGGGAAGCAGAAGCAGGTGGATCTCTGTGAGTTTGAGGCCAGCTTGGTATACAAAGCGAGTTCCAAGAAAGGCACAAAGCTACACAGAGAAACCCTGTCTCAAAAAACAAAAACAAATTTTTTTCAGACCTTCATTTAGTGGCCATACTTCCTTCTCTACCTCAAAAACTTATAAAGTCTTTTGAAAAGAAAAAAAATCAAGAAATATTATAAATAAAAGAGAAAAGTTAGAAAATGAAAATAGAGATGCATATGGGGCTAGGAATGGAACTCGATGAAGCACTTCCTATGTGACCGGCAGGGAATGGGGGTTAGACCAGGAACTCCCTTGATGTGGACCCTGTATTTCAGAATAATATGTAAGTCAGAATGACTTATCTCCTCTTTAATTCAGTGAAAGAAGTCTTGCTAAAATTTTGAACGAAACAAAATTTAGAGGATTAGCTAATGGAAATCCTGTGTCTAGCATGTACAAGGCCCTGAGTTTAAGACCCAAACACTGCCAAAAATAAAGAGGGTAGCATGGGGGAACATGTAACTCACTTGCCCCTCAGAAGGCCAGACTCAAGGCCTAGTAGCCAAGATACAGGCTGGGGAGATGAGTCTGGCTTCCTCAGGTCCTCAACATTCTCCCAGATAAGGGCTCACATCAACTCTTTATTTCCCTTTTCTTCTGTTTCAATAAGTTTAAAAAAAAAAAAAAGTAAATAGAGTAAAGCCAAGTATTTTTCTTTTCTTTCAACTGAACATAATTTCCATCTAGTAAAACAGTGGTTAGAAATAACCATTGTAAGAGTCATTCATTTATGGTTTAGGAAAAGAATGGTATTTTTACTGTGGTATGTCCACACAATGCATACTGTTGCCTGCTGCTTCTGGTTCTATCGATTGGCAATAACCTGAAGGAAAGCCCCTTTGGTGACATTTACAAATCGTTCAGTATTGTGCCTTTTCAAAGAGAGTTCCTAATTATATTCAGAAAAACTTATAAAGATAGTTTTGCTATCTGGTGGCTGCTTCCGTATGCCTGTGTTTATTCTTTACTAGCAAACTGGATGAATAGTTTTCATAACACATGTGTCTAGTGTGTGTGAAAAAATTCTCAATAAATGGGGGTCTTGTGAATCAACATATTACCTCTTTTTATGACCTATTGACTTTTATTTTATGTGCATTGGTGTTTTGCCTGCATGTATATCTGTATGAGGGTGTCAGATCCTCTGGAACTGGAGCTACAGACAGTTATGAGCGGCCATGTGGATGCTGAGAATTGAACCCTAGTCCTCTGGAAGAGAAGCCAGTGCCCTTTAACCACTAAACCATCTCTCCAGCCCCCATACTATCTCTTCTATTCTATGTTGCCTGCCTACTCATCTGTGGGCTAAAGAAAGGCAATGATTATTAATTTTAGAAAAACAGGGTTTATAGTATAAGAATATAAATTTTCAAATAAACTTCAGACTTCTAGACTAGATAGATGGGTTGTACTTAAATAAAAACAAGTGAGTACCCATATGAATAGAATTGTAAGCCAAGATTTAGGGATGAGCTGTGTAGAACACAGGACTGAGTAATTCAAGTAAGTTATGAACAAGTCAATATCTTTCATTTCACAAAGAAAATGTAAAAGTCAGTGACTCAGAAAATGTTTTTATTATATGAAAATGTTGTTAGAGAGAGCAGAGGAAATGGACTCATCACTGGTTCTGAAGGAGATTTGGACAGAAGCAGGACTAACAAAAGCTTGTCCTCTTGCTATAAAGAGGTTTGCAAAACCAAAACACTGCCCCAGTGCAGTGAGATTTACTTAAAGCTGTTCTCATTGATGGGTGTCTTACTTATCTAGGAAGAACTCCTTTCTGCTGTTCTTCAGTCATTGTTGTATGGTCAGGGATTAAAACCATCTGATGCCAGTTAATAATAACATTTTTAAATACTCAATAGGTAAACTCATGAAAATGTAGTAATTCAAGACAGAAGCTATAGTGTCCAGGGACCCCATGTCAAAGGTGGCCCTGGAGGAGGTTGTCCTAAAGCAGGACTTTGGCCAACATGTTCCCCATTCATTTCCATTCCCTGTGGTAACTTCAGGGAAACTGATGAACAAGACAGCAACTCGTCAGTACTGAGCTTCAAGCCTCCATGGGAAGTGTGGCCATTCACAGACTCTAGGAATGAACAGAAAATGGGAACACAGACCATTTGAAAGTGGGAAATTCCACTGAGATACAAGAGATGTAGCCATACTATGTGAGAGAATCCTTCCCACAATATGTGTCAGTTGTGTGGCTCCCACATCATCCAATCTATCATTTTTATGACTCTTTAACATGATTGGATCATGCCTGGGGATGAGTCTGTGTGTGTGTGTGTGTGTGTGTGTGTGTGTGTGTGTGTGTGTGTAAGAATCTACTTTGATGAATTCAGAAATTGCCATAGTTAGAACTTACTTTTTTCATATGTAAACTATAGAAAAATCAGTCTCATAGAAAACTAACCAGTCCACAGAAGGGCAGCAATGGAACAGCTCAGTGGTAGAGCACTCCTCTTGCATGTGCAGGCCACTAGGTCAGTCTCCAGCACCAAGATAGATAGATAGATAGATAGATAGATAGATAGATAGATAGATAGATGACCCAAATAACAAAACAAAAAAGTAGAAAAATTTAGAAACCAAACAAAAAAGTAGAAAAATTTAGATGGATCCAACCTGTTTATTACAGAAGAAATATAGAGAAGTCTGATGATGTTCAAAATCCCCCACTAGCAAAATGGAATAATTAAGTTGCTTTTTAATGTGTTTACAGGGGCAGAAAAACTTTTTTCACTAACGGTTCTATCACATCAATACATGGCTATATTCACATCACAAAATAAATGCTGCGTTTCTGAGTCCAAAATTCACCTTCCCTAAATCTCACGGATAAAACAGACAGAAATGTGAGAAAAAGTACAGCAACTCAAAGTATTACTATTTGCTTCCTTCCTCTATGCTTCCCTCCCTCAAAGCAGTATCTAACCCTAGCCTCCCAAAGAGGGCATGAAGAAGCTGTGAGGGCTACGGAGGCTGTGTCCTATATGAGAAATAACAGTACCTGCTCTTGGTGTCTGTTTGCATGCAGTTATACACATGTTATGCATGTATGAGTGTATTGTGCACATATATGTGTGCCATGTACTTATGTGTGTGCCATGAACATGTAGAGAGGAGAAACCAGGGGCTTTTCTGGCAGAGATTATTTTATTTGCATAAAAATGTATTGCAATATGTAAAAATGATCTATTTCTTTATGGCCAGAAGAAAGAGGAGACCATACTGCCTTAAAACTTAAATGGACATACACCTTATTTTTTCTAACATGTATTGAATTAGATCATTTTAAAATTTGTTCTAATGATAGCACTGTATACTCTTATGCATTAATATATATGAGATATTAAATGGCTTACCATTTGGGACATTTACAGGGAAAATGAAAGTAATATAAGCTATGTTCTACAGAGGACTCAAATTACAATAGCATTGAATTGTCCGCTGATGTAACATAGACCTCAAACACAACAATGGGCCCAACTTTTTGCATATTCAGTTTCTGATCAGTAAGAAAGAAAGGCACTGAATATAACAACTACAAAAACCTAAAGTCATGTTGACATGGTGTTAGAAAAATATTCTTGTCATGGTGGCAGGGTAAATGTGACATTTAAAAACAAAAGTTTCTCTGAAAGCTATTGGGTCCTAGAGTGTGAACCAGTGGGAAGAAAACTATTATCATATCAGGGGTATTCTAAGTCTACTATTGCTATAGTGAGGTCAGTGTGATTCAAAATGCATTTCAGAGAATGTCTTTGGTTTGTACATCATAAAAACAGGACCCTGAGTAGCTTGTCCAAGAAAATACAGATAGCAAATGGCTGAGCCAGACCCCAAACCAGGCCTTGATCCCAAGACTCATGTTCTTTTCCACTGCACCAGGCTTGTGTAAAACTCCAAAACACAAATTTTAAACAGGATGTGCAATTTAGAAAACTTAGAATTATAACCTTGTGCACTGATTATTTCCATCAGTATTTATTTTTAAATCTTTCTCTGCCCCTAGAGTTCTCTCTTTCGGATCATTGCTATCTGATTTTCCTAAACATTCTTGTTTATCTTTCACTTTCTCTACATAATTGCTTTTCAATTTTAGGCCTTATTTCATCTTTTATTTTTATTCTTACTTTATTCTTATGGTTTCTGAAAATCCCCAGAGTGACACTGTTATGGTTACTAAGGTTCCAAAAGGGCATGATGTTATCATCAAGAACTTGGATGCATCTTATGTATCCCAGAGAAGTAAATGTGTTTAAAATTTACCTTTCTAAGTATCTAGTTAACTAAAGTTCTTTTATTACTTTGAATGACCTAAAATTTGCTTTTGGGGCTAGGAGAGATTTTTTTTTTAATGGGATGAGTGTGGTTAGGATAAAGAATATGACTCTGGCATGGAATCAACAGCAATTCAGCGAAGAAGCAGTATTTCCGATTGATGTATCCATTTAAAGCAAATTATGCATTGTCCGATTCAGGAAGTTAGAGTCTTCCACCATGTCTCATGTCTGAAGTGTTCTCTGGCAGAGAGTAGGAAGCTTTAAGAAAAGAACACAAGGCACGGTTTATGGTGCTACATCATCCCATGTCTTCGGGTTCTGAGAAACAAGCTGAAGCAGCGCATATGTGGTGACTGCTAATAGATGTACTAATATCATGTTCCCAGCACATATTTCCAGTTCTGGTTAAGTTTGCACACCATAGAATAGGAAGTCATTGGGAATTTTCAAAGAGGAACCTAAGTTAAAAGTCTAGCCTCTTAGGTGTGCAGGTTTTGGAGTACCTTTTCTGTAAAGGTACTGTTACAATTGAAAGAACACTCACAGATCTCTGGCAGACAATAGCTGAGTGATGCTATTGTTGTTGGACATGAGGATGAAGATACTGAGATGTCTTAAGAATGAAAGAGGATGCCAAGGAGCAAGCCAAAGGGCAGGGCAAATCTTTTCAAGATAATAGCATTTTAGAATCTGGGCTGATAACTCAATAAATAATTCATCAGGGAGAAAAAAATTTCTTTTGGAAGATAACCCACAAAAAAAGGCCTAACAAATCTTTGATGCCTGTATTTGGTCTTGATGTAATAAATGCAATTTTTTTTTTTGTTGGAGCTGAGGACGAACCCAGGGCCCTGTGCTTGCTAGGCAAGCGCTCTACCAGAGCTAAATCCCCAGCCCCAATAAATGCAATTTTTAAAAGCTATTTTACAGAACTTTGCAGAAAAGTTTTTCCCCAAAGGAGTGTTGTTTTGTAGTATATGACTGAGAGATCATAGATTTCATTTTTTAAAATTCACCATTTAAAGTTAACTGTAAATGTAAATGAGGCCCCTCAAAAGGAATATCCTTCAAAATATACTTCTTGTGATATCTACAATATTTCATGTTAGGGTAATGTAATTTTAAATCAGAGAGCCTCTGTGAGGAGACGAAGAAGTCCTGAGTGAATGTGTGTTGCTGACAAGGGCATGACTGTGTTACGGGCCCCAGTGACTCAGACCCATGGACATGGATGGCAAAGCCTTCCCAGCGGAGACTCAGAAACATGGCAAAACCTTCCTCTAGTATAAGAAGTGTTGAGAAATTATTGACTTTTCACTAAGACAAGCATACAGCCTTTGCTACCCTACAATTAGGGCCTGAGACCGCTCCCCTACAGAGACCTCCGACCAACATGTGCTAGCCGCCCCCCCCCCCCTTGTTCTATGCATAATAAACAGGCCAAATTCTGGATTTCCTTGGTGGAGCCATCTACCAGAACAAACACAACCCACCTGGTCCCAGCTTTTCTGTATGAATGTCTGTCATTTTTTTTCAGTGTCTGCCCTGTCTCCATTCCCATGTCATCCCACTTAGATTTCCAGGACCAGCCTGTGTAGAGGGCAGCAAGCCTCAAGGGAGAATCAGGTTCCTGGTAAGAAATGACATATATGTGCTATGTTAGGATCTGTGTGTATGTGTGTGTGTGTGGCAACTCAGACAAATTTTAATTAATTTTAGGTTAGTATGCAAAGAAACGGGTTTCATTATAGCTTTTCACACATGTGTCCTTATACTTTGTTCTCAGCCATCCCGTTCCCTCTGAGATAATTTTAGAAAAAGAAAAGACTAGGGGAGGCAAGAGAGCGAACTCTTCCAGTCAAGCAAATCGCTCCAACGCTGCACCGGGTCCTTGTTTTATCTTGCGTAGTTTCAGATCGCTCATCTCCTAGAAGCGTCCCTGGAAAGGGGCACAGTGGAAGTGGAAGTGGAAGTCACGGCTGGTAGTGCAGACATCTTGTGCCTCTCCGTGGCTCAGTGCAGCTCAGGTGCTGAAAAGAACAGCACAGCAACTGCCTTCCTGCTTGCTAAACCTAATGCTGTTTGTCCCTGCCTTTGGAATTCCAGTTGCATTTTAACACTTTAAAGATTGCATGAATCACACCCAAATTCCCAAAAACAAGGAGCAGACACTTTGATAGTGATTGGAGTAAAAGGAATATTGTACTATAGCTCCCTCACATGGGTCGAAAGTGTTGAATAACAGCCTTCAGATAATGATTTCCTCCACCCCACACTCTGCTCCCTTTTGGTGTGCTGCCCAGGTAGGCAGCCAGGGCTTTAACATCTGATAACATGCCTTGTTGGGCAATGTAGAATAATACCTTCCAAGCCCTGTAACCTTGCCCCTCCACAATCCAAGGCTCTGTGCCCAGCACATCTTATCCTTTGGGAAACCCTCAGAGTTTCAGTGGCCAAAACTTAAGCTATTTCTATGTCTTCCAAGCCAACGTGAAGATGATTTGAAATTCCTGTGTGCTGACTGCCTGCTGAACTTACACAGTCCAAAATATTTAAGAAAATACAAATGTAAAGTCTTCTCTGAAAGCCCAGATGTCTTCTCAAAGCTACTTTTACTGGTCATTCTATTTAATGTGCTTACAGAGATAGCAGTTAATTTATGTTTTCCCATGCTACAAAATTGAGAAAATGTTATTGTATCTTGTCTAAAGGAGGTAGATAACTAAACTAATTTGCATATTCTTTTCCAGATATTTTGATTGTAGTTATAAGCTGAATTCTCTCTCTCTCTCTCTCTCTCTCTCTCTCTCTCTAATGTTTACTCAGTTACTCTTAGCCCTATTTTAAGGATTTAAAGCCTGAGTTTCAGGGGGGACTGAGTTGGCAAAATGGGTACAGGTACTTGCTACCAAGCCTGAAAACAGATCCAAATGATAGAAGAGAGAACTAAATCCTACCAGCTTTCCAATGACCTCTACATTGGCACACACGTATACATGAACACACACACACACACACACACACACACACACACACACACACACACACACACATTCACACACACAAATACAAATACATTTAAAATGTAATTAAGAATGAGTTTCTTGAACATTTAAATGTTCAAGTTTAAAAACAAAAGTTCAGAAAAATAAGTTAACCACATTACAGATACAGTTTTGCTTTGATGTTAATGGTATTTGAATGTTGTCTTTGAGAGTGCCTCATCTTGAACTCATTTTGTAAAATCTTTTCTCTTCAACTGTCGATGACTTCTCATAAATAATAAATAATAAAGACCACACTGTTGAATTCTCTTAGAAAATGTAGAGACAGTGGGAAAGAAAACAACAAGATATTGGTTTCTCCTTCTAAGCAGCTGCACCAGTGAAAGGGAGATGTGAAATCTGTCTTTATGTGATATGCAAATAGGTATTTGGTCATCTTGTATGCAAATAAGTATGTGATAATTGTGTGGTTGTGTTAAGTGTAATTGGGGCAACAACATAGTTTCTTATACAGTGTTTCCATCAACAAAACATCTCCATTTTTGCCAAACCACTCTTTTTATCTCCCCTAACACTTTGTCTAAAGTATGCCTCCCAAGCAGACTTCTCAATAGATCACCTTTGTATGAATCAAATCATACTCATTTCTGTATTGTAAAATGAAGTTCAAAAGGACAGATTCCTCAATGTTGTGGTAAACTATTTCCTAACTTAGGAATGTGATAAATGAAGACAATGGTGCATTAAATTGTTTTCATCAGGTTGTGTTCGGGTGTGTGAGACCTGTGTGTGTTTGCTTCTGGGCGAGTTCATGACACTCAACTGTTAGACACAACAAGGCCAGGGAGCTACATAGAAAGCTCCTGGAAAGACTTCACAACTGAAGAGATGGGCATGAGTTTAAAGCAGCTGGAAGACTTCAGAGGGCAGACAACCAGCAGCTGAGTGTAAAGGAGACCCATGTCAAAATTTGTTGGGAGTCCTGAAAGATGCAGAAACAGTCCCCAAAACAATCCATTCTGTTCCAGTAGAAATTACTGATGGATGATATGGTAAAGATTGATTTTAGATTTCTGGGATAAGAAATAGCTTTTTAAGGTTTCTCTAGACTTTGAGAATTTTAGATGCTCACAAATTTCATTCTCCCCATTTTAACTGAAGAAAGGTAAATGCCGTATCATCCAGATGATATGTAATAATAGTTTAACAGAAAGTCATAGAGGTGACATGAAAATGTTGGTTTAGGACTGGAGAGATGGCTCAGTCAGTAAAATGTCTGCCACAAAAAGCGTGAGGACTTGGACCTGGATCCCAGGACCTATTATGACCCAAGCATTTGACAGGCATGGTCTCTGAAGTGCATTGGCCAGCCAGGCTAGCTGCAACAGTGACCTCCAGGTTCAGTGCAAGACTGTCTTGCAAAGGCAGTTGGATAGCCCTAGTGAAAGATATCTGATGATGACCTCTGGCCTCCATACCCGTAGATGTGCACACACAACAAACATGTAAAAACACCACACACACACACACACACACACACACACACACACACACACACGTGTGTGCGCATTTCCTGACAGAAGCCTGTACAAAGTGTTAATGCCCTTTACTGTGTTTCTTTTCAGGAAATGAAAAGCAGTAAGAGCCAACGTGATTATAACATATTGAACTTGGGTATGCAACAGAAGACTGATAAAGGTAACTGGAAGATTATTTAGTCGGTGGTCTGCCCTCCTCTTCCATAGCCTGTACTCTAACTCCTGGGGAAGAGCTTCTGCAATTAGTGTCCCAAAGGGTTGTTTAATTCTTCCTTTCAGTTTAGATGGCTCATGGGTCAGCAGCTGACCCCTGAATAAGACAGGATTGAGCAATCACCTCTGGAGCCACAAGCTGGGCAAGGTGCCACATTCCATGATGCTTTGCCAGAGCAAAGGGACACAGGAAGAGGGCAAAAAGCACAGGCTACTTCTCCACTATAGCCAGACTTTCTCTGAGTCTGCAGGTCAGACCATTGGACAGCCAGTGCACTTTTCCAGTTATAGGAAAACCATCAAGGGTGCCTGTGAAATAAATACATGGTTTGTGATTCCGTTGCAAAGTGAGAACTTTGCAATTCTGGGGTCAACATTGGCATTTGATTCTTAACTCTCCTTAAACTTTTCATTCAGAAGCTCAACTTATTTAAAAAACGATTTTGAGGCCCAAACAGCATAGCAGTTCCAGCTCCCTGACATATTGTTTGTAACTAGAAAAATGGGCAAAGCCAGAAGCTTTCTACTGGGAGCTCTTTTGTTTCTCCTCTTCTGTTTTATTAACCTCTCCACAGCTGGTGCAGTTGAAAACACTCTTTCATCACATGCTTAGCAGAAGTTCAAGTGGAGCGGAGCGCACAGCCAAGAATCTGTCTGCGAGGTTCCCTGTCAGAATGTCAGGTTTCGCTTCTGACTAACCCAGCTCCTATCTGATAGGGCTGATGGAAACAAAGAAAATGTGTAGCTAGGAAAGCTCACCCCCAGCCTTCTCCTGCTGATCCCTCAAGGCTACAGACTAGCGATTTTTTCACATTCACACAAGAACTCAGGAGCTGCTGGCTTACCAAGCGCCATGACACTTTTTAAAATACTACTTGAAATTGATAAACTATGTAAAATTAAACCAGTATCAAAGCTTACCAGATTCCTCGCTCCTGTCTTTATTTTAACAGGCATTATATATATATATATATATATATATATATATATATATATATATATATATATATATACCTCTTTTGTAGTCTATAGATTACTTGTGATGACTGCTTAATATTTAGATTAATACATACATTTACTGTTGGCACAAAATGATATTGGCTGCTGGAATAGTTTCCATCAAGTTGGATGAGTATTCAGGTTATTTTTCTTGGAGAGAGAATACATTTTTGGCAGAATTTCCTAACTATGTGGGATGAGTAAAAAATTATCTTTATTATAAAAAGAAGGATTTGCTTTCTTTGCTGTCCAGGATTTTCAATTACTCCACTTTTAGTGAATTATTGACCGATGGCATCATCTCCCAGTTGTAGGATCCCACACTGCCTTCTATACTGTGGCATTCAGTTCATGAGCATACCAAGAGAGAGTAGGTATTTGTAGTGCTCATCTCTGTTGTCAATCTGACTGGATTTAAACTCACCTAGGAGACACCCCGCTGGGTGTTTCCAGAGAGGCTAAACTGAGGAGAGTCTGGCCTTTAGTGTAGGCAGCACTATCCCAGGGGCTAGGGTCAAAGGGTGACTAAAAAGGAAAAAAAAGAGCAGAGAACTAGCCTCCATATCACTCTGTCTCTTGACTGTGAGCACAGTAGAACCAGCCACCTCACATTTCCGTCACCACAACCCAAGCTAGAGCTACTCTTGATGCTGAGCCTTCTCCTTTCTTGACAGGTTGTCCTGTTTGACTATGAGCCAAAAGAAACCTTGCCTTCCTGCTCTTTCTAGGCGCTTTGTGACAGCAACCAGAATGGTAGCCAGTGCAACCTCCTACCACTTGTGACAAGGCGAGGCAGGGGTGAAGACTGTTTAACATGATCTCCCATCATGCATGTGTGCAGCTCATGCATTCAAGCAGAAGACAAATATTTATTTAGAGCCTACTATGTAAATCTGTGCCTAATGGTACACACTTGAGAAGCAGGGGGTTGGGAATCTCAGCTACGTAGCAAGTTTGGGGCCATCTTGAGCAACGTATGATACTGTAAAGGCAGGAAGTTAGAAAGGAGCCATTAGAAAAGGGGGTGAGGAAACCTTAAGTGAGAGAGGAGAGTAAAATGCATATGATACAGAAGTAGATGGGTGTGGTACTGGGAATTTAAGGTTTAAGAGGAGATGGAGGTGGGGGATCAGGAAGATGAGGGGACTGAGGAGAAGGATTAACCCAAAGCAAGGACATATAGTGAGAGAAAGCTATGGAAACTTACCATTTTGTAAGCTAATTTAAAATATAATTTTTCTTAGTTATTAAAGAATTTTGTACAAACATATATATTCTGATCAAGTTCACCCCTATTTTCTCCCTTCCAATTCCTCCCAATCATCCTCCCAAGATTCCCTTCCAATTTTACATATGCCTTTTTTTTTAAGCCCACTGAGTCCACTTGGTGTTGACAGGATGTTGCATGGGTACAGAGGCATTTATTGGAGCATAGGTAGTCTCTCAGGAAACATATCCTTAAAGAAAATTGACTTTCCTTATCCCAGCAACTCTCAGCTGCTACTAGGTCTACAGCTAGCAAAGGGACTTCCTGACTGCCTCATCCATCCACACTGGGGTTTTGTCTGGCTTGATCTTGCCTGTGATTGCTATCACATCTACTGTAAAATAACACATGTGACTGCCCTGTTGCTTCCTGGAAACACTATTGCCTGGTAGTCATCTACTATTTACCAGTCAATTTTTTTCTCTCAGGAAGGTTGAGAGATGCATTGGTCATCAGACGTCATTAAAAGTCAGTTTTGATGCAGGTTCTCCTCTAGGGCCTATGACCTATCCAGTTGCAGGTTCTTGGCTCAAATAATGGTGCTGGGCATGAGTTCTGTCTTGTAGAGCAGGCCTTAAATCCACTCAGAAGTGGTTAGTTACTCCAATAACACGCCTGCCATTATTGTACCCATAGACATCTCTTATCAAGCAGAGGGTTCACAGCTGGGTGAGACTTAATGATTACTTTTCTCCTCTGACAGCACACATAGTACCTTCTAGTACTTCGAAAGCTACTGAGTTGGGATGATGCTTCCAGGTTGGTACTAGCTTGATTTCTCTAAGTTCTATGATTCAAGTATGTGGTGTCTTCAGGAACAGGGTCTCACCATGAAGCTTTGAAGGATAACCAAGAGCAATGGTGATAGCCTTCAGTGTTCAAAGGGTCTATGAGACCCAAAGGACCAAAACTTAAAAATAATAATTTTTAAAATAATAAAAAAGCTTGAAGAAACATATCGTGCATGGGTGAATAATGCTACTTCTAGAAGTCGAGTTAATGAAAATTGCAGTGCCAAGTGTGGGATAACTCCTTGGGACCATCGAGACTCAAGAACACTCCCTCCCCCTTAAAAAATAACAAAGGCTATTGTCATTGTTCTTGGTTGCCCATCATAGCTAAATGACAAGACCCTATTGTTGAAAACACCACACACTTTGGTTGTAGGATAAAATGCTCTTTACCTAGCTGTGAAGTCTGCAAGCTGCAGCGGCTATCTTCCAGACAAGGTATGTCTACTGGTTCAATAATGGAATGACTGATTTGATTTGATTGGATTCCCACTCCACAGGAAGAACTCATTCCTGATACTGTAAACCTGGTCAAAAGCCCATGACTGTGGCGGTCATAGGCCCTTGGAAGGAATCTCTTACTGGTGGACAGGGCATCAAACTGACTTCTAAATATCTGTTTATACTCATAGACTGAGGCTGCTCTCAGCCATGGTCAGAGAAGTTTCTGTTTGCAACAGATGACAAATAATACAGACTCCTACCTTCCCAGACAAAGTGCTGAAAATAACTGGTAAATACTAAGCCCTAAACAGTACTCTACATCAGCCCTTCCAAGGCCCAGGAAACACAGCAGAAGACAGGGGAGAATGTAAGACCCTGAAGTGGAAAGGAATGCTATACATAATGCTATTTTCTGGGTAGGACGAGGCTGATACCCAAAGAACTCACAGCAACAGTGGCTACTCGCAGAAGAACTGCACAAAACTTGGCCCATCAATATTAAACCATGGACGGGGAGGGCTCCGAAAGGGAGTACTAGCCGCTAATGATTGCTAGAGAGGAGCAATTGTATTTCTTGGTGATATAGTTCTTAGAAAGCTGTTCTTGTTTGAGTAAATAACACCCACCCACACGCATGCAAACAACTCTAAACAACACAGTGAGACTGGGACAGGAGCGGGCATGAAGGCGGGAGGGGAACTTTGGAAGAAGAAGGATTTGATAGGAGGAGGAGCGGGATAAGAGAGGGTAATGAGAGGGGTACAGTTAAAGTAGAGAGAGAGAGAGAGAGAGAGAGAGAGAGAGAGAGAGAGAGAGTAGAGAGATAGAGAGAGAGAGAGATAGTAGATAGATAGATAGATAGATAGATAGATAGATAGATAGATAGTAGATAGATAGAGAGAGAGAGATAGAGAGATAGAGAGATAGATAGATAGTAGATAGATAGAGAGAGAGAGATAGAGAGATAGAGAGAGAGATAGTAGATAGATAGAGAGATAGAGAGTAGATAGATAGAGAGAGAGTAGATAGATAGATAGATAGATAGATAGATACTAGATAGAGAGATAGATAGATAGTAGATAGATAGAGAGAGATAGATAGATATAGAGAGAGAGATAGTAGATAGATAGATAGATAGATAGATAGATAGATAGATAGTAGATAGATAGATAGATAGAGAGATAGATAGATAGAGAGATAGAGATAGTAGATAGATAGATAGTAGATAGATAGAGAGAGAGAGAGAGGGATAGATAGTAGATAGAGAGATAGATAGATAGATAGATAGATAGTAGATAGATAGAGAGAGAGAGTAGATAGATAGATAGATAGATAGATAGTAGATAGATAGATATAGAGAGATAGATAGAGATAGAGATAGATAGATAGATAGATAGATAGATAGATAGATAGTAGATAGATAGATAGATAGATAGATAGATAGATAGATAGATAGTAGATAGATAGATAGATAGATAGATAGATAGATAGATATAGATGAATGGATAGGAAATTATGAAAGAATAAATAAATTAAACAAAAAATAAAATACACAAAAAAAAACAGGAGCTTGCTATATGCCTGCCATGGTAGAAAAATATGTTTTGTTTAATTTAATGGAGTAAATGAGACATACAATGAAAATATAAATCCAGCAGGTAGCAAGGAACTTCATGAGGAAAATTGTGAACTACTCCTTGAAATTCAGGCAGGGGGCATAGAAGAACTCTTTCTGAAGGAGGGTATTTATAGCTAAGTTCTCCCTAGAGAGAAAGCAGCCATGTGAGGGACTCACAGTAAATAAAGTCCATGAGGGGAAGTCATGAGGCAAGAAATATATATATTTATATTTATATTTATATTTATATTTATATTATATATATACAAATATATATTATAAAGGTGAACACATTTGGGGCTTCTTAAAGGGTAATAAAATCCCCTTTGGCTCTGTATTTTATAATTGTCTGTTGCACACAGAGTCATAACACAACCTTCAGTTGTTAAAATAATGGGCCATTTTCCTGTTGACTGATAAGTAGCCTTCGCACTAAGTCCTGTGTATGTCCCCCATCTTCCTTTCTACCACCAATTCTCTCAAGATCTCCAAGCCACCTCACGACATGGGGGCTAAATGGTTGACACCTAGTACAAGGACTGTAGCGGGCATCAGAAGCGCCACTGACTAAAGGTTAAGCATCTTGAGCACTGCTCCTCTTACAATACTAGGGATGTTCATCGTGCAAATGACACACTAGATGTGGTCCTCAAGGCTGAGGCGGCCAGCTCGAAATGAAATAGACAGAAATATCCAGATGAAGAAGTGGCTGCATCTGGACATGGTTTAGAAATGAAATGATGAATATTCCCCAGTGGAACTGGTGTGGGCCTCAGAAAGGACTCAAGGAAGACAGCATCAGGCAACCAGAAGGTGATGAGACTGTTTATTTGGAAGGAAAAAAGTGAGAAGTTGTGGGGTTTTGAAGAGGAATTTTTATGATTCGCAACTGACCTAATTTACAGAAATTTGCACGGGAGAACAAAAAAGAACACAGGATGGCTCATCCTCATTATAGGACAAGTCTTATCCCATTAACCTGAGCTATTAATAGCTACCACACATACTTCAGGAGGTTGTGGTAATATGACAAGGTAACAGATATGAAATATTTTATTGTTGCTGGCAAAATGTGGGCCACTATGCCTTCTGTGCCACTGACGTCACTGATACACACTCAGTCTGTCCTTTGGCCTCTTCTCTCCAGACAGCAATGTGAGAGGTAAGAGCTCTCAAGGACAAACACGTAAGAGATGGAACAGTAGAAGGTAACACTAGCAAGTAAAATCTCCCGAACTTAAGACAGTATAGAGATGATGTGCACATCAACTTTGAAGATAATCTGTCAACTGGTCATTTTTCCTTAGCACTGATGAACTGACCAGTCCCAATATCTCTCTGTGTTAGGTAAGTAGTGTCAACTGCAATTAATCTGTCTTCTCTGATATAAGCGTAAGGAATCGGTGATGTAACTGGCATCCACCTACAAGCTTTTCACATTTCCCTCTCACAATTCTGGCCAAGTCGAGTCTCTGCATCTATAAAGCAGGCATCCTATCTGCAAGGCTCCTCTTCCAGAGTTTTAGCAAGAATCAAATGAAACAGCACATGTGAGGATGCTATTCAAAAGTACATTTTGATTCTACCAATGAGATGTGTAGTAGACAGTGTAGAAACTATTTGCAGGCTACAAAGACTTGGTTATTTGTCTTGTATCCTCTTACCTCACCCCATGGCAACCACAGCATCTTATATTTATTCCAAAGCATTTACCATCCTTCACTAGATTAAGGGAATTATTATTGAAGACAGCAGATGACAAGAATATCGTGTGTCTAATTTACTGTGCCTAGAGGCTTACGTTCAACGTTTTGGCATGATTCCTAAGGTACTTTACACCCTACCCACTGTATCAAACAACCTTTAAGAATTTTCAGTAGTTAAAATTCTCTGCCAATATTTTTCAGCTTTCTATTTTCTACTTCCTTAAGGAATGGACAACATAGCTTTCTGAAGCTTAATAAGGACTAGACAAAATTCTGCAGTCATCATTTGGAATAAGACTCTCAGGTAGGAAACCAAGCTGTTTAGCTGACCTTTAGCAAGTTGGTTAACCACTAGATGCTCCTAGGAGATGGGAAATGGCTGATACCACCTCCAGGACTATCATCAGGTGGAAATTAGCCACTGTTGGTCACATAAGGTATAGAGAGCACTGGCAAGCACCATTCTACACGCGACACAACCTACTCACAATTCCACACTGTCCCCTGACTCTCTGCATTAGCACCTTCCACACTGAGGTATAGATAAAATATAGAACTCTGCAGGTATAAATAAATAGATGGCCTTATTGACTTCTAACTGCTCCCTCCCAACACAGTGTGAATTTCCTGAAGCCAGAGTCTGAATATGTATGTTTCTGAGTCCCTGCTGACCATAGTCCCTGGCATACAATGTGCACCTCACAGTTTCTGTTTGTTTTTATGGTACTGTGGATTGAACTCTGACCTTCACACATGCTAGCAAGCACTCTACCACATATCTGCACTCCCAGGGCCTCACAAATGTCTGTTTAATCAGTGTGTTTTATATGTAGACCTTCCAAAAGATCAGCCAATCTCATTTGAATTAGAGACAAAGATCCTTTATGGTGTTCTTTCTCTACATGAATATTAAGATGTAGCAACAGGAACACATACAGCTCAATGTTGTTAGACTTTTCCTGCCTGGCCCAGTCAGGACAAATCTCTCTTACCCGCCAGTCCCACAGTCGCTCAGACCCAACCAAGAAAGCACACAGAAACTTACATTGTTTATCAACTGTATGGCTGTGGCAGGCTTCTTGTTATCTACTTCTTTTATCTTAAATTAACCCATTTCTGTTAGTCTATACTTTGCCACATGGCTTATGGCTTACCAGTGTCATTACACGTTACTTTTCATGGCGGCGGCGGCTGGCAGTGTCTCTCCCCAGCCTTCTACTTCCCAGAATTCTCTTCTCTCTTGTCCTGCCTATACTAACTGCCTGGCCACTGGCCAATCAGAATTTTATTTACACAGAGCGATATCCACAGCACCTCAATGACCATTTTTCTTCTATGGTAGATACCATATGAAATTCTGAGAACATGACTATATCTAATGTTTCTTGTGTTTATTCTAGGTGTCTCTAAGAGATGAGGTCTAATAGGAGATTTTCATGGGGGTTATGCCTTTGAAAGGAATTAAGACAGCTCTCTTTGGAGCCCTCAAGAAAGGGAGTGTTATAAAAGCCTGAGTCTGCATCATAGTTCTAAGGCGTGATAGCTTGTTACCACTTTGGCAACCAATACCCTCCACTAGAGTCTGAACCAATGAGATTTCCTGCTCTTGAAATGTGGAACTCTCAGCTATAAAAGCTAAACTGAACTAGTTTTTCTTTTTTATATAAGTAGTTTGCCTCCAGTATTTTGTTATAGTGATGACCAATAGTGCTTGAAACTGTTCTATGATAATACATTAGTAGATAAGAGTATTAAGGAATAAGAAGAAAAATTTCACTAAGTAAATAAAATTGTGAAGCAAGGAATGAGTATTTTTAAACCTATAAGCAAGTAGAAACATGGAAGCCTGGGGCAACAGGACTTTCTAAATGTGGTCAAAATGAAGAGTGTGTCTGAATGCACTGAAGGAGTTAAAGATGGGAAGTTTGCTGAGGTTCAAATCATGCAGAAAAGGGCTTTGTGGGCTGGGGAATGTGTTCACAGTGCTAGATTACAATGAGCAGATAAAAGGAGTGTTGTGATCACTGTGTTTTGAACAACATCTGAGACATCTGCATCCCTTTCCCAACATTCTTTATTCTCCTCTGACTCTATTCCTCCATGGCACTTAACCTCACCTGAAATACTATCTAATCTAATGCTTGTCAGTCTCTCTGTCACCACCAGAAGACAAGCCTCAGAAGGATAGGTAGGAAACCACATAATTAAATGTATAGCTGGTATCTGGGGGTTGGGGGACTCACAACCCTTTATCCTCCAACTCACCCACTTATCAGGCCATGTTTCTTCTGAGGAAGAAGTTATTCCAATGGAGCAACCAACATCTAATAAAGAATAGGAGGAAAATGTTGAGCAAGATTCAGTGGCTGCATATTTCATCTACAAGTATGGAAAACCCCTTAAACATCAGTAATCCATTCTACCTTTCACCCTAGAGAAGAATCTGAGCATCCAGCATGATCCAAAACATATCTCAAAGGTTAAGTGCTTTCACAACTATAGAGAAGTAGCATGATAGAACAGCTTCATTTGACAATGTTTTATTTCCTTAAAATAATGTCTAATGTTAATGCCTACATTCCTACATTCAGGAGGAAATGTAGTATAATGATATCTGTGTTTGCACACACCACAGCAATGCTGTTCTAATGCTATATCATTTTAATACCTTATAGCAATGACTCTCCACCTTCCTGAGGCTAAGACTTTTTAATACAGTTCATAATACTATGGTAACCCCAAGCATAAAATTACTTCTTTGCTACTTTATAGCTATAATTTTGCTGCTGTTATTGATTGTAATGTCAGTATCTGGCCGGGCGGTGGTGGCACACGCCTGTAATCCCAGCACTCGGGAGGCAGAGCCAGGTGGATCTTTTTGAGTTTGAGGCCAGCCTGGGCTACAGAGCGAGTTCAAGGAAAGGTGCAAAGCTACACAGAGAAACCCTGTCTCGGAAAAAAAAAAAGTAATGTCAATATCTGATATGTAGAATATCTGATAGGCAACCCCTGTGAAAGGGTTATTTGATCTCATAGGAGTCATGACCCACAGGTTGAAAAATGATGCCCTACTTAAAATGGACACATTTCCATACCTAAACAAGTATTTTTTTTAACTTTTGTGTCTATATGTCACATCTGCCTATGTGTACACATGTGTGTGTAAATATAGACATCTGTGCATCTTGTGTATCATGTGTCCTCTATTGTTCTCTGCCTTATTTTCTTGAGACAGGGTCTCTCACTGACCCTGAAGCACATCAGTTTTCAGACATACTGGCTGGCCAGCAAGCCCCAGCTATCTTCCTGTCTCTGATCCCCATTACACTGGAGTTACAAGCATGAAGTCACACCTGGATTTCACATGGGTGGTGAGAATCTGAATTCAGATCCCCATGCTTACATAATAATCCCTCTGAGATCAGTACTTAGGTGATCATATTTAGGAAAGTTTTGGTATATTGTTGTTCAGAAAGATCATCTAACCCCCACCATGCTTTCCTAAATTCAGCATGCCCCCATTGTCTCCTGATGTGGTCTTACTACTTAGGAAACAGTTTCACTGCATTGCACTGTGCAGCTAACCTCATAGGTTCCAATGTCATGGGATCATTATTTCCTGCTTTTGATTGTGTCTTCTCACTGAACTCATTGGAGTAGGAAAGGTCCACATCGCACTCTGTGAAGCCACATCCTGCAACTCTGAAAACATCAGATGTGATCTGCTCTTGTATCTCGCGGCAGTTCCCGCTGTTTAAGTCTCCTGTTTTGATGACTTCTTCTAAGACTTTTCTTTGTTTGTGTCTCTTTGAAGAAGCTAGCTGAGGTTTTCCTCGCTCCTTCTTGCCTAACACACTCTCACTCATTATTTCTTCTTCTACTGGTAGAGACTGAACCAAAGCTTTGCACATGCTAGGCCAGTGCTCTACCACAACGCCACACCTCCACCCATCCCGTAATTTTTTTCTTAATTGAATGATTATGTTGATACAGTCTTTTGAAATATCAGAGCCGGGCGGTGGTGGTGCACACCTGTAATCCCAGCACTCTGGAGGCAGAGGCAGGTGGATCTCTGTGAGTTCGAGGCCAGACTAGGCTACAGAGCAAGATGCAGGAAAGGCGCAAAGCTACACAGAGAAACCCTGTCTCGAAAAACCAAAAAAAAAAAAAAAAAAAGAGAGAGAGAGAGAGAGAAAAGAGAAAAGAAAAGAAAAGAAAAGAAAAAAGAAATATCAGAAACCATGATGGACCTGAGATGCTTCCTCCACTTTTACTGTACTGGCTAGTTTGGCTAGTTTTATGTCAACATGACACAGAGTCATTTGGAAAGAAAGCTCAATTAAGAAAAATGCCCTCAGAGCTCAGCCCAATGCTTGGCTGTGGATATCTGCATCTGCTTCCTTCAGTTACTCATGAAGGTTCTATGATAACAATTAATTCTGCCTCAACTTGATGTGCCATATGTTGTTGACTCCCATGGGAGGCTTTATTCTTTCTGAGGAGTGAATGGGTTGGGGGAAGAATAGAAAGGAGGAGGGGAGGGAACAGAAGAGGAAGGAGGGAAAACTGTGGTTGATATGTACAATAAATTTTAAAAATTAATAATAATTAAAAAAGAAAATGCTCACCATAAGAACAAAAGAAAGTTGTAAGGGCAGAAGAACTGTTCTTCTTACCAGCTGCAGCACTCAGAAGTGGCCCCTGCAGCACTCAGAAGTGGCCCCTGCACCTCACCTGGGCAACACCATAGAGCTATCCCTGATGGTAAAAGTATAGGTACACCGTGCTGCATATGGTGAAGTAGCCAAGGCAATGCTGGAGAGCTCACGTGGTGGGAAGGGTGGGGGAGACCTGGTGGGCTGACCAACCCTGTAACTACCCAGACTCAGAACCAGAGTTATAACTTGGCCCACCCCAACATCCACCCTATCTATCATCTGCTGGAGCACGTAAAGGGGCTGGTCCTGCAGAACCAAAGCTGCAGGATCTCCATGACACAGGGCAACAACAGAAGATCCAAGAGGAGCCCCAGTGAGAGCCCAGTATCAATGGTGTAGAGGCCTCAAACCAGACCAATGACTCTTTGCAATGAACACTTGCAAGTAGATATATAAACAAAAGGATGTACTGTGTGACTCACTGTTTTCACACTACAGCTTCCATGATAAGATTTTTCTTTTTTTTTTTCTTTTCTCTTAAATTTTATTTTATTGGGGGGCGGTTTACAAGGGCAGAGGGTGGATATGAAGGGATAGGGAGATGAATGGGATCGAGATGCATGATGTGAAAGGCACAAAGAATAAATAAAAAGAACATTTTTTTATAAAAAAAGAAAGAAAAGAAAAGAAAAATGGTCCTACCAGATTGGCATGTGGGCAAGACTGTGGTGCACTTTCTTGATTGATGATTGATATGGGAGGGCCCAGCCCATTGTGGGTGGTAACAACCTTGGGCTGGTGTTCCTGGGTGCAATAAAATATCAGGCTGAATGAGCCATAGGAAGCAAGCCAATAAACAGCACTCCTCCAAGGCCTCTGCTTCAGTTCCTACCTCCAGGTTCCTACCTTGAGTTCCTGCCCTGACTTCCCTCAGCAATGGAGTGTGACCTGAGATTTGTGAGTGGAAGTAAGCTCTTTCTTTCCCAAGTTGCCTTTGTTTATCATGTTTTATCACAGCCATAGAAACCCTAACAAAAACAACTCATAAGTGAACACAGTAACTGCCCAGCATTGCATAAATGTCTTAAAAAGGCAGAAGACACTTATGAGAGATGAAATACTGATCTTCACATCTGTGTTAGTTCTCTCTGTTCCACATCCCCTGAGGGTGAGGCTCATGAACTGAGTCCTCACATCATGAGTCTGTGTCACAGCTGAGGAATTCTAATTTAGAAAAACTCCAATTTTATTAGCAATTGCTAACAAATCCACCCAAGTTCTACCAAACTGAGCTATCATCTTATAAGTGATTGTCCTTATCTTAGCCAGGAAGAAAAAAATTCCCATCTATCTTAGTTTAAAAAAAAAAAAAAAAACACTTCCAAATCTGTTTGAAAATGTGCATGACAATTGTTATTTAAAAGAGAATCAAGGAGGGGAGGGAAGAATGAACATCAACAATATCAGTAGCTTGAAATGTATTCTTTAGGGATATAAAGGATTGTGTTTCTCTAAGCAACTGAGGTGAGTCCAACCCCAATTGGTATATCTACAATGAAACTCCTAAACCTAAGCCTCAATGAACATTACAAAAGAGGGGAAGAAAGATTGCAAGGCCCAGGGAAAAGGATGCCTGCTGAGAAATAGTGTCTTTTAGACATGACAGAGACACTGTACCCATTAGATCCCAACAATATGGCCACCTAAATAAGACCTGCACAATGACAATACCAATTGCCATGTTCGAATGGATAAGGCAAATTTCACAAGGTACCACCCCTAGATGAAGACCTATGGGCAATCAACAGTGGCTGAGAAAAAGAGAGTAAGTATTCTCCAAAGATGAATTTCCCAATGGGTTATTCAATTCTAAGTGGACATCCCTAAACAAATGTACATAAAAGCAACATTAAATGAATAGACTGGGTGGGAGGGTGTGTGTGTGTGTGTGTGTGTGTGTGTGTGTGTGTGTATTACTCTTACTGTTTGATGTAAAGTAAATGACAACAGTAAAGACTTTCCAGTTATGAAAGCTTTGAAGAATTTGTAGGTTTTACCTTTATATTGTAAATATAAAGAAAATCCTATTGCATTAAAAATATGAAGGGGCTGGAGAGATAACTCAGTGGTTAAGAGTTCTTTCTGTTCTTCTAGAGGACTAGGGTTCCGTTCCCAACATCTACATAAGGTGTCTCACAACTAACTGCCAGTAACTTCAGCTCCAGGGGGTCCTTGCCATCCTCTGTCCCCAAAGGTACCTACACACATTTGGCATACAGAAACAGGCATGCACCTATAAATTAAAATGGCATTCAAAATATATAGTAAGACGTATAGTGTTCATGTTGTACCTTTTCCTCTCTTCTTGAGGTCAAAACACAATCTGCATAAACCTCACTCTTAGTTAAGGTTTCTTGTTTCTTGTGTTTCACCACAAAAAAAATAGAATTGCTAAGAAGAGAATCACCTCACTTCCCACCAGCAAGCCAACTCATCCACGCACACACCCATCGCTCCTCCAGTCAGACTACAGTGACTCTGCTTCCTCTCTCCCAAGACTTGACACTTCAATTTCCTCTCCGGAGCAGTTGATAGTGGTCGAGGTTGTCATCATCATTGTTATTCCTTCCAGTTATCCCTTTCCTGTATTTCACATTGCCAATCATCTTTTCATTGCTGGCTGTCTTATCAGTACGTGCACATCTTAGCTACTTTCTATTGCTGAGAAGGAAAAGACACCATGACCAAGGCAACTTACAAAACAAAGCTTTTAACCGGGGACTGGCTTACACTTTCTGAGGGTAAGCACATGACCGTCATGGAGGGGAGCATGGGAGCAAGCAGGCAGGCATGGTGATGGAGAAGTAGCTCAGAGCTTACATCTGATCCATAAGGCAAATGGAGGTGGGGGGGGGGGAGACTGGGCCTGGTGTAGGCTTTTGAAACATCAAAGCCCATCACACAAAACAAGGCCATACCTTCTAGTCCTTCCCAAGCAGTCCATCAACTGTGAACCAAACATTCAACTAGGTTAGTTTGTGGGGTCCATTCTCATTCAATCCACCATACTACATGTGCTTTAAAACATTCCTAGGGAAATCTTCACTGGGTAGCCTTCACTCCATCCTTCAGCTACTACTTCACTGCAGCAGGAATCTTAAAGCGTTCTTATTAATAAAATCAAACCTGAGCCAGGTATTGGGGTGAATGCTGGGAGATCTGAGAATCAGAACAAGCCACAGCTACCTCACCTCTCCAGTTCCTCAGCTGGTCCTGTTTCCTCAGACTGGAAGCCTCTCAGTCCTCATCCAGACTGGGTCTCAGCTGAACTGCTGCTCAAAAGCTTAAAGCTTAAACAGCCAAATGCTGCTAGTTTCTGGTCCACATGCCTTATATATCTATCTTTCTGCCTTCTACCATCACTCCCTGGGATTAAAGGCTCGCTTTCTGTGATTAAAGGCGTGAGTCACCATGCTTGGCTGTATCCTTGAACAGATGGATTTCTGCCTCTGGAATGCTAGGATTAAAGGTGTGTGCTACCACTGCCTATCATCTATGTTTAATATTGTGGCTGTTCTGTCTCTGACCCCAGATAAGTTTATTAGGGTGCACAGTATTTCAGAGAACACAATACCACCACACTTCACTCTTCCCTTACTCAAAAGTTTGGTGACTAGTCACCTTGTTTACTTCCTTGTCTCCCTGCCTCCTCTATTAATCATCATCAGTTCCCACAACTCCACAGAGATGACTATCTTGGGTCACTATATGTATTACATACATAGAATTCCAACTCATGATGTTAGATTAATCACAACTCATCCATTCTACAAAAGAACACCACAATCATCTAATTTATAGACTATAGACACTGCCTGTTTCCTTACCTTTATAGGGCTATGGTGAATCAAGATACTATGCAAACAAATGCACTGGAAACACCAGATACCACATGCAAAGTCCTATAATTTCCTGGCTTATGAATTGAGGTATGAATTTTTATACTTCTTACCAAAGTCTACTATAACCCCCAAAAATAGGAAATAATAGATTTTTCCATAGATATTTTCTAAGCAGATAAAAATAATGAATGGCATCTGTCAGATCTGTGGAGAATTTTGGCTGGATATGAATGGAGAACACCATTCTATAGCAATGTTATAGTCTAGAAGACAAGTAGAAAGATAACACTTTCTAGCAAATATAGGAATTTCTATGAATTATCTGTCACCTTGAGTAGCTGGTAAGCCTACCTACTTTTTGTTCAAGAAATACCTGCACCTTGAAAAAGTACCCTTCTTGTCTAAATTTCTACTTAATGGAAGAGCCATCTCATGCATCACATCATAAATAAAGATAACAACAATGTGGGTAGAAGACATGACTTTTATGCTTAGCCAAGACTCAAGCATACAGGCAAATCAATACCATCAGCTAAAATTTAACCTAAGTCTTAACAGACTCTGCAGAAGTGTCAGGGAATTCTTGCTTTCTGATGAAGTTAAAACAAGTTCCAGGCTCTGAGCCACAGGGGCCACAACCTTCACACTAGAAAGTTATACTTAAATTATGATGGTCTCCTGTTTTCAAAATACTGAAATTTTGATTGTCCATATTATGGTATTCACTGAGACCGTGAAGGCTTTCTAGCATAGGCTAATAAGGGACCTGGAGCTGTGATTGCTTAGCATTATATCTGAAATAAAACTGCTGCTTTAGGGTGGTATCATCCTACTGTGTTACAGTCTGTGCAAGAGAACATGGGGTATTGACTTAGGATCTGTCCTGCTGCCAGAGTAAATCATGCTGCAAAGCACAGATTTAAAGCTCATGACTCATTGTCAAGGTCAGCTCCCTTTACACACTTGAGCAGATGCTCAGCTTTGAAAAATGCATTTTGTTTCAATCATTATCTTTTTTTTTTTTTTTTTTTTTTTTTTTAGATAGGGACTCTCTACATAGTCTGTCTATTCTGGAACTCACTATGTAAAGTAGGCTGGCCTTGAAGTCAGAGAGATCTGTCTGCCTCTGCTTTCCAAATGCTGGGAATGAAGGCATGCACCATCAAGCCCAGCCATTTTTTAATAATTATCATTTAATCTCAGGATCTAATAAATGTACTTGTATATGTGCATTTATGGTAACTACAGTTTTACCAAACATCCCAACTTGTTAATATACTATATGGGAAATTGACAAAATAATGATAATGACAGCTATCTAGCACAGAAGTGTTAAAGAAATATTAGGAAAGAATAAAGCAGGAAATAGGTGAGGACTTGGTGCCTGTGATGATGTTGAGGAGCAGCAGATGGCAATTGACTCAGGGTGTCAGCCCACCAGGAGGTGAATCTGTGATGGGTGAAACTCAGGCAGGCAAGGCCCTGAGACCACAGACTCCAGAGTGTCTTTGGCTTCTGCTGTGCCTTCACATGTTTGCTGCTGCCATCTTTCTCTGGTATCTGGCATGATGTGAATGGATGTAGGGAGACTTCCACTGTCTGTAATGTAGTGTGTTTATCTCATGCAAATATCCCATTCTACAGGACATTTTTACCTGTGGATTATTACAAAGATGATTTCTTCTTAAGCTGTACTGTCTAATTGTTAATAATAATGTTAGTTTAAATAGAGTTTTGATGATTAAAAATAAATAACAAGGAAATGTTACCCCGCTACAGCCTATAAGTTTCACCTAAGGAGCTACATAGATCACAGTTCAGGTTAATGATTAAGGAAAGCAATTAAGTCCCTGGAGCCAGGCTGGCTCAAATTCTTTTAATCTTAATGTTGGGAGATGTGTTCACAGGTTTCAGAGTGCATCATAGGAGAAACAAAGTTTTGAAAATAACTTAAAGTTAGACTAAGATCTTTTTGCCAAATGGCTTTGAAATGAAAAACCCAAGAAGATAATCTGAAGTTTTAGGAAAAGACGTAGTTAAATGAGGAACTTGTTAAGGTCAGAGAACAAGAATAAAGCAGTCAAATTATCATTAGCTGAAGTGCTCTTTCTTGCTAGGGTTGGTTGATGACCAAAGGTGATGATTAATTCCTTATACCTGTTTTTTGTCCTCAATCTCCTGATATAAAAAACTTTGATGAATGGGTATATACCCTAAAGATTTAAAGTAGAGGTGATTCTTTTTCATATACAAAAGTTTAGATGTATAATTCCTTTAAGATTCCTTATAAGATTACCTGTCAAATAATAAAGTGATTGGTCCTTTCTTTGTAACCACAAATGCAGCCTGTCAATAAAAGAATATCTTGTTTGCTTACACACTGTTAATCTATGACAAGTTGCTTGGGTATAAATGTATGTGGGTTCTTGGGATAATTTGTTTTTAACCTGTAATACATAAAATGTTTAACCGTGTAATAGATATGGAAAACATGCTGGGTTTTTTTACTTGTATTCATTGTAATCATTCACTTGAAAAAGAGAATGTAACCACATTGTAATTTTTATATTTCCTGAAAGATTTTGCTGGGGTATATAAACTATAAGGGAAAGAATAAAGATAGAGTTTAAATTAGTTAGAAGGAAAACATCAAGAATGGGAGAGTTAGAAAGAATTAGAAGGAAAACATCAAGAGAGACAAAAGGAACATTCTGGATAGAGATAAAAGAGAATATAGAATACAGAATCAGAATACAAAAGAAGAATAAAGAAAAGGTTTGAAGGAAACCACCAAGACAGTATGTGAGTGTCTTTTCCCTTTACCCCCTCAGATAAAAAAGTCATAGTAATGGCCAACTCTAAGGATTCCTTTCAGGCCCTGCTCTGCTTGGTTGGAACTGGTCTCCTAGGCGGTGAAATCTCAGATTGTTGCTCAGAGTTAGAGTACATAGCTGGCATGTGTGAGGCCATAGGTTTGATCCCCAGCACAGCCAAGAGAATAAGTAGAAATTAGGCTATCTTCTACTTCTAGACTGAGAGACACATATGTGTAGCTAAGTAAGAAGTGGTATTGCTTTGTTGCAATATTATTTCTTCCTAATATATGTTTATATACTTTATAAATATTCACATTTTTATTAAAGTTGAATAAATGTACTTGAAGATTATTAAAGAGAAAATATAGAACAAAAATTATAAAGTGAAAAATATCTTATAGTTTTAAATATATTTTATAGAAAGCTTATATTGGGGCTGGAGAGATGGCTCAGAGGTTAAGAGTACTGGCTGCTCTTCCAGAGGTCCTGAGTTCAATTCCCAGCAACCACATGGTGGCTCACAACCATCTGTAATGAGATCTGGTGCCCTCTTCTGGCCTGCAGGCAAACACGCAGCCAGAACACTGTATACATAATAAATTTTAAAAATTTTTAAAAGTGATGCTTAGAAAGTTAATATTGGATAATATGTTGATTTCACTCATTCTGTGTACCAAGCCACATAGTTTAAATAGGAAGTGGGGGTAGAAAGGGAGGGAGGAGGAAAAGGGAGAGAACGAGAGATCGTTTGTGTGACACCACAAATTCACTGTGTGCTTGCTTCACTTGGTGCTGACTGAACATCAATCTCTGCTGAGCTCTCTTCTGATGTATCTTGGGATATGGCTAGCTATTGATCAGTCTAGTTATTGCATTGTTTCTCACAAGTCATGTACAGGTTTCCTTTTAACACCTTACACCCTTGTTAGGCACATAAACAATACAAGTGCCAAATGGAAGAAGTGATATTGGTATGTGGTCCAGCATTTCTCAGTTCAGGGTAATTTTGTCCCCAGAGTTTACTGGGCAGTGTCTAGAAACATTGATGTTTGTTACAACTTTAGGTAAGGGTTGAGTGTTTATCCAGTGGATAAGGGCCAAGAATATTGCTAGTTGTCTGTTCAAAAATGTTAGTAAGTGGCAGTGTTGAGAAGCCATGTGGTCCTGTGGGGGAGGCATCTGTAATCAAAAGAGGGACCTGGGGCTGGAGAGATGGCTCAGCAGTTAAGAGCACTGGCTGTTCTTCCAGAGGACCTGGGTTAGATTCCCAGCACCCACATGGCAGCTTACAACTATATGTAATTCCAGTTCCAGAGGATCTGACACCCTCACACCAATGCACATAAAGGTTTTTTTTTAAAAAAAAAAAAAAAAAAAAAACAAAGGAGGGACCTAGAACCTGCAAGATGTGATAGCCAAGATCTGTAGCTCAGCCTCCAGACTTGAATGGTGGCTTCTTACAGGACGTCCTCACACATTTGGCTGTGGCTGAAGGGCATGAAGATACCTCAATCCAGATTTATCGACCCATCAAAGCATGCAATCACCTATGGATCCTTTCCCTCAGGATGAAGTAGCTCACTTAGATGTCTGGGTGATGACTGAGAGATAGCATCTTGGGTGAAGTTGCTCTGTTGTTTTGTGCAGGAAATTGTCACTGACATGGGAAGGAATTTTGAATCAAGCAAGAAATGTTGTGATGGTTTGTCCCTCATGAGTAGCTCCAACTCACACAATTATTACCACCACTTGTGTACATATCTGTCACTTTCCCCTCATCTGTTATATATTTAGAAGATGAAGGAAAATGGATGACATCACTGCACTACTTGGAGGTATCTTGTAACATTTGTGTTACACACTCTGCTGTCAGGACTTATTAATTGGATTACATCTTGACTCTGAAGGAAAGCAAATGGCACATGGGCATCTCAGTTTGGAAGATTATTTCAGGACCTTCTACTCATGAGAATAAATCTGAAATTGTTAAAACAAGGTCTGCTCCTCTCAGTTAGAGCTTTTCCTACACTGCCCAAGTCCTGATTTGAGATGTGCCCTTCCTCCAACACTGAAAGCCTTCTCCTCATCTGCCCTGTGTCAGGAAGTTCACATCTTCACAAGATGGTATAGGAACCAACAACCATGACTGTCACAAGACCCTCCCTCATCCTGACTGGTGCAACCATCAGGACTGCCGTTCTAAAACACTTCCTGCTACACCACAGTATTTAAGTTCTTTCCACTAAACTCTGGGCATCTAAATATAATCTATGGGTAAATCTGATTCTGTGACATGGTGTTTCCAAGCCTGGAACATGCATAGCAGGTGCTGATAAATGATTATATGCGTATCATTCCATTGGCCAGACAAATTATATGGAAGGAAAATGAACTTAAGCTACTTTTCTATGTGGAGGTGAAATGACCAGACTTTTTGAAAAGTGCATATGTTGCCCCCAAATTAATGAATATTTAATAGTGGGGTTTCAGTCAGAAAGACAGTGGGATAGGAAACAGATTCTAGGGTACAGAGGCTTCCTAAGTTTCTGAATTTATTACTCAAAGGTCAAAGTCATGGCTACTCCATGCCTAGACCCTGTTGTCATGAAAAGAACTAAAGCTGAATGTAGTGTGTTGTCTGATACAGAAGCTGTAAAAATGTTCTTGAAAAATAGAAATGTTTTCCTTAGCATATAACTGAAACTGAATGTGTTGGTACATGCTTGAAACCCTACACTTGGGAAGGTGGGGCTGGAAGATCACAAGTTCAAGGCCAGCCTTACCTAAATAGTCAAACCTTGTCTTCAAAAGCAAACAAATAAAATGCAGCTGATCTAACACATATTGCAATGAGACAGCTTAAAAATATATTTAGTTGACTGTTGACAATACAGCTCAATATAGGACAGTAAATTCCTATTCCATATCACATAACACCTGGTCCTATCCTATCAATCCCTTGGTGCCAGTTTCCAATTTCATGTTGCAGAACTTTCGGTTCCTTACTTCATCCTCTCTGAAGAAGCATGAAATGTAAGTGTGTGGCATATAAAATTACCTTCCACAGGTGGCAGAAAACAATGCTCCAAAACTGCACACAAGGTAAACTGTGTTTACCAGGCGGTCCCTCTCCACCTTCTGCCCTGCTCCAGAGACATCATGCTGTGTTAGTCATCTATGTGTGTCATTCCTCTGCAATTCAGATCCACCAGACAAAAAGGGACAGGGACCTTGCAGTGTTTGAAGGACTAGACTTTCTCTCTGGATCACAAGAGTCTTCCTGGCCTCCTCATATTGTTATGCTGAAGTCAAAGAACCGGGGTGGATGTTTCTCTTGATTCCTGGTTGTTGATTCCCACCCTGAAGTGAATGTGTCTTGAACAGTCTCAGGCACAATGTAAGAGGAAAAGCAGGCACCTTTGGTGCTGTTTGCATGCCACTACCGCCCACCCCCAAAACCAGTCTTCCGTGAACTCTAGGATACACAATAATAATTCTCCTTTATGTTAAACCCATTTTCTACCAAGTTTTATTGTTTGAGGCCAACCTTATTCTAAACAATCCAGGACCAAGCCTGTTGAAGGAAAGAACACTCTTCACTTCCTCTCATCCTAACCCTGGCATAACCCACATCATTCCCCAGACCCTGATACTGAGATAACAGTGAACAGATACTTCCTTGCTCATAGAGGAGCCAATTTGAATTACCGTCAGAGCGATTACTGCATCATATTTTCCCAAGACCAGAAAGGAAAAAAAGTCTTTATATATTAAAGGAGGCAAGTGGCGTGAAGCCCGGAGACAAGCTGTTCTTCTTTTTCCACTCCAGACGATGCTCAAATACCAGCCAGCTTCTTTCCAGCAGTTTACACAACATCTGAAAGTCTGAGAGCATGCAGCTCTGGTAGCTGCCTGACGTCTCAGTTGCTGTGAACACTCCATCCTAATCAGGAAGATCTTGATTGGAACTGAATTTGTTCTCTGTGTAGAAATCACTCATGTTCCGAAAGGCACTTTCTCCTATGGTCAAATTAGCTGTGTAAATATTGCAAATAAAAATATGTGTAGGAGCAAGTGGCTTGCAAAAAGGCATTTCCTTACAAATGATCCATGTTACCCCCCCCCCCAAATTCGCATATATCTTGCAAATAAGGGGAGCCTGGGAAACATTAGTATACACAAACAATGAGGGCCTATAAACTGGCTTGGAGTTTAGACCAAATTCTAACCAGTGGAGTTTGTTTGTCAAAAGAAAATATGTAGATGCTGTGGGGAGGAGCTTGGTTCTGCCTCAATTTGATATGCCAGGCTTTGTTGACTCCCAAGTCAGGCCTTACCCTTTCTGAGGAGTGGATGGGGGGGAGACTACTGGGGGAAGGGGCTAGAAAGGAGATGGGGGGATAGAACTGGAGGAGATGGGGGAGGGGAAACTGTGGTTGGTATGTAAAACAAATTTTAAAAATTAATAATAATAAATAAATAAAAGAAAATGTGAGGAAACATGGGGAAGAAACTTGTAAATATATTTTTAAATGCTAAAAAAAAATGGATTTAGAGAAATAAGGAAGGCAGAACTGGAAAAACATGTAGATGAAGGGTCTCCTTGGCTTTTTCCAAAGTCTGTCTTTAACATGGTTCTATCCTATTGCACACAGTTTGCTCATCCTTTCACAGTTTCGTCATAGTGATTTAAATCTGTGCTGTTTGTACAGGAAATACATGAAACATGTCCGAGATCGCTTATTATTATTATTTCAAGCATAAGAAGTTCTTCTCTTATGGTGTTACCTTCTCTTATGAGGACACAAACTGTATTATGGGAGGTTCAAAGACACGCAGATGCACAATGATAAGACCAGGGCATTCTGTTGCTTTCCTCAGGAAATCCCAGACATCCTCTACATCATCAGGACCACAGAACATAAATGAAATTCTGGACCTTGTCTCAATACAAAGAACAAGTCAGTGGGGAATACAGTTGTTCATTTCCCCCCATCTCTGCCCATTGTAACATTCACTTTAGATCTGCTCATTTTATTTTTGTCTAAGAAAATGAAATAAACAAATATAAGTATTCAACCTGCTTCAAACCAAGGAACACTCTGCTTATCTAGCAAAAGTCTCCCAGGCAATGGTGATTGTATTTGGATGCTAAGAATGGCCAGTGAGGATTGGCAGAGTGGCTGTAGGCACATGGGATTCCAACACAGCCTGTCTGTTGCCAGGTCATGAGGAACAAGCACTTGCGATCACATTTAGGATTACTGACTGCTACTTTCTTCAATGTGAGTTAACATATTTAGTGTGCAAATTTTTCTAATAAAGATAATAAACAGTTACTTTTAATTGTTTCCAGGCACAGATTAGGAATAAAAGTTGATTTGTTTTACCTGGTTTAAAAAACAAAAGACTAGTTAATCAGTTAATCATATACCTTTTAAATGTGTGTGTGTGTGTGTGTGTGTGTGTGTGTGTGTGTGTGTGTGTGGTCTATATATTTCTTTATTGTGTGAATACCAAAATAATTACATATTTTTCAAGCAAAGTTGTTGCTTTCAACATCATTCTAGGTGACAAGCAGTGAACTTGTAGCAGAATTAAACCTACTAGAAATAATAATACAGCTATTTATTGTGCATAAAACTCACCCCAAGTAGTTATTAGACCAATATTGCATTTAACTGTAACAAAAAGTAATATTTTAGTTTACAGACCACAACATCATAAATCATGCAAGCTCAAAGGAACTATTAACTACTAAAATATCTATCCTAAAAACCCAGACATCACTAAAATCATATTCTTTACCTGAATAAAACCTCTTTAAAAAGTAGAGATATGTGTATATGTATTTATGTTTTTCAAAAAGACAAAACATAAAGTAGGTGAGTGTGATTGAGACAAGACATTTCCTCCTTAGCCAGATTATATCTTATTTTGATCTGAGTATTTCATCATACCATATCTAGCATCCTCTGCCTTTCTTTTTTTTTTTGGAGCTGAGGATCGAACCCAGGGCCTTGCACTTGCTAGGCAAGCACTTTACCACTGAGCTAAATCCCCAACCCCACTGCCTTTCTTTTTAACCCACAAACCAGAGAATTCTTCACCAATCCTAACCATACACACACACATGCAGAGAGAGAGAGAGAGAGAGAGAGAGAGAGAGAGAGAGAGAGAGGAGAAACACAAATCTTAAAAGATCTTATAATAATAAAATAAAAAAAAAAAAACAGAGCCAGATATTGGGGTGAAAGCTGAAAGATCAGAGAAGCAGAAGAGCCAGCCACTAGCTTACCTCTACAAAATCCTCAGCCTCAAGACAGACAAGTTCCTGGTTCCTCATGTCTCATATACCTTTCTGTGTCCTGCCATATTACTTCCCAAGATCAAAGGCATGAGATCTCAAGTGTTGGGATTAAAGGCATGTGCCACCACACCTGGCTCTATTCCCAGTGTGGCCTTGAACTCACAGAGATCCAGATGGATCTCTGTCTCCCGAGCGGTAGGATTAAGGGTGTCTGCTACCACTGCCTGACCTCTATGTTTAATATAGTGGCTGGCTTTGTCCTCTGATCCCCAGGCAAGCTTTATTGGGGTGCACAATATATCACCACAAGAGAGCAGGCTTTCAAATTATCCAAGATGATTTTGCCCCTGCTTGAGAAAAGTTGCACAGCCTTGCTTGACCCCCATCATTAACTGCTTCTATGTCCCCAAGCCTTTGCACTTTCACTGTCCCCTCTTTCGTCATTCCTTGGTGGCACCTGGGCTTCATGGGTGCCCCTTCCCCTCTCTTCACTGTAGGTCACATACATCCTAATCTATGGCAGTTCAACTCTTACCTATTCTGATTCACAAGAATTAATATTAATGTTCTCTTCCCAAGCACACTGCAGATGTATTGAGAACAAGCCCTCTGGCCCTCCCATAGCAGATAGATGTAAGTTACTAACACTCATGATGCTTCAGTATTTGAAGATAAATGTATTGATCAGCCACAAGATTTGAAAACCCTCTCTCTAGTTCTTTTGCTTAATAATACAAAAGCATAAAAGTGCTCAAAGGTACATCTTTCATATGTTTTTTTTTTTTAAACTAACTAAAGCAGTTCCTTCAGAGAATTGGTATACCATTAAGCAGATGGGAAGGTTTGCTTAGTATCAGCATCTTAGAGACTCTTGAGCCTGACTCTACAGAAGAGCCTCTCACACCCCAACACACATAAAAATAACTTTCAGAGACTGTGCAAACATAGTTGGTCCCACATCCAGAGTTTCTAATGCCATAGATTGGGGGATGATCCTGAGAATCTATACTGTGATGGGTCTTCAAATGGTGGTGATGTTGTGGCTGCACTCTTTGAAGACCAGATCTGTGTGGGAAGTGAGTTTAATTAGTAGACTTCATCTTTAAGTAACAAGGAGAATCATTTTCTGAGCTTGAAGCCCATAGATATTTTGATTCAAATGAAACTGAGGACTTACACAGTCCCTGAGATTTATTTTCGGCTCCACCTGATAAGTTTGTGTACCTTACCACAATCAGAATGTATACACTTTTAGATGTGTTTTGAGAATGTCATACATGAATACTATATGTAATGTCCACCCTACAATTTTCCCTCTTCCTTTCCCCACTAAGTACTTATCAACTATCCAAATACAAGAATCTTCAAAATAAGTGGAATTGACTAAAAAGAAAAAATAAAGTATGAAACAAAATCGGCTTTGTCTTCATCATCTACTTAGTAATATAGATTGTCTTATGAATGTAAGTGACCAAACCCAAAGCATTTGCTCTGTAGCATATGAATGTTTTGACACAGTGCAGAAGCAATTTTATTCCCAAAAAAATGTACCCACTTATCTGGGGAAATAATTGGATTTTAACATGAAAATTTTGTATTATGCTCTAAGAAGTGTTTATTCACTTAAAAATGTTTATTTAGTAGGTATGGGTGCCAGGTAGGCATAAGTTTCAGACGTACTAGTTGCTCAAAGTAACTTTTACAGGCCATGGCTAAATTCAAGTCTCTTCAAGGCTCATAAAGAAAACAGTGGTGGTCCATGACATTTCATGAAGTGGTTTCCTTACCCCACTTCAAGCCTAAAATGTGGCTCATATCTGAATCCTAGCCCTTGGGAGGCCTGAGACAGGCATATCTTGAGTTTGAGACCACCCTGGGCTACATGGCAAGACCTTGTGAAAACAATCACTTCAATAAACAACCACGATAACACAATAGCTTCCCATGGCTGCTTCTCTTTGTTTTCCTTGATGTCTACTGTAAACATAAAGCCAATAAGAGTTACTCAGTAAGAGCAGTTCACAATTAGGTCAAAGTATACGGCTGACTGGCAGGTGCTAGAGAACTGGAGAAGCCACTAGAGTGCAAATACATCTGCTACTGCTCTACAGATAGTGTTTCTTGAGACAAAAACCTATGGCAAGAATCGGGTAGCTAGAAATCAGCACAAAACACCCAATGAGACGACACAGATGGGGGATGCTGTTTCTGGCACTGCCATTGTCAGTGAGGACTTTATGTTTGTTGGGGGTATTAGGGAAAGTTGCAGTGTAGAGTGAGAAAAGAAATCGTTTCTCCCTGAATATGGCACTACTTTGCAAACATGCAAAGAACCTGGCCTTGTTTGCAATCACTCTTGTCTTTTTGGCATCAATTGGACATGTGCTCATCTGACTTTACCACTGAATCCAAGTCCCTTCCTCCTGGGAATGTTATGCTGTGCAAACCCCATGGACAGTAAGATAATGACAAAGTCATCTTGCAATGACTGGTCAAGCCACTTCCAAATGCTTTCCCCTTTGACCCTTCCATGGAAACCTGCAGACCTGTTCTGCACACATGTGAATATGTCATACATGCTCCAAGAAACACAGACAGAAAAGGAAATATTGTGTCTTGCCACTGTTCATACATATTTTAAATAGTTCAGTAGGGTTAGCTCAGCAGTAGAGGAACCTCCTAGGATGCTGGTCCATCCAAAACAAAATGAAAGTATGTTGTATGCTGCAGAATGGAAAGGCTTGAGTAAATTCAAAGAGGGCTATGTATCCTCAATAAATAAATAAATAATAAGTAGCCAGTATCCTACATCTTGGCTTGCAGGCAACAGAAGTGTCTATGACACTAGACAGTATCTTGAGCATAGGAAAACCCCATGGTGACACACTTCCTCCAACAAGGCCACACCTACCCCAATAAAGCCACATCTCCTAATAGTGCCACTCCCTATCAGCTTATAAGGGCCAATTACATTCAAACTACCACATAGGTGCTGACTTCAATGTTTGTGGCTTTTGGAAGTGAGGCATTTACAGTCTAGCACTTACTAGGCAAATACTCCAGCACTGGCTACATTCCCAGCCTTTGAATTGATATTAAACATGATATAAACAAGTCTATTCGAAGAAACTGGAACAAAAGTTTCAATTTACACCTGATATTAGACAAGTATATTCAAAGATATTGAACCAAAAGTTAACTTCTAGGCCAAGCATGATAACGTGTGCCTTTAATCCCAACACATGGTAAGCAGAGACAGGAGGATCTCTGCGAATTGAGAGCAGCTTGGTCTGCATAGTAAGTTCCAGGACAGGCATGACCACATAGAAGAACCCTGTTGCAAAAACAAATAAAAATAAATAAATAATGAAATAAAGAGTGAAGTCCCAAGATGACATATCACATTGGTTCTACACATATCAAACTGTAAAAAAATACTAGGGTATTTACTATTAAGTGTTACTTTTGTGTAGAGCTTTTTCCTCTTAAACATTTCAAACAGAATCTCTTTAACTCAGAATTCTGTTTCAACAGTGTAAATTTCCAAAAATATGAAACTGGACCCACTCATTTTTGCATCTTATAGATAGAACAAAATATAAGTTTAAAGCAGCAGTTCCCGTCCTTCTTAATGCCACCACCCTGTAATACAGTCTTCATGTTGTGGGGACCCCCAGCCATAAAAATATTTTGTTGCCACTTCATAACTCTAATTTTGCCATTATTATAAGTCATAATGTAAATATCTGATGCCAGGAAATCTGATATGTGACTCCTGTGGGGGCTATGACCCATCAGTTGAGAACCACTGGTTTAAAAACAAACTGCTTATAATTTATTACTGACTATGCCATTCTTTCACTGTTAGGGCAAAAGGGCTAAATTCTTTTAATAATGGTGCAAATAGTGCCTACTTCACTGACACATCAGTACAAAATTGTTTTGATTCATGGCAAGAATGCGGGGCACACTCACAGCTACTACCATTTCACCAAACACTGCCATCTCTTGGTAATACACTATGTGCAAATATTTCCTTAACCCAAAAATCATCTCATTTAGCCACAATTGTTTATTAAATTGCAGTACTCAAATCATATAAAATAGCCGGGCAGTGGTGGCGCACACCTTTAATCTCAGCACTCGGGAGGGAGAGGCAGGAGGATCTCTGTGAGTATGAGGCCAGTCTGGTCTACAGAGTGAGTTCCAGGACAGACTTCAAAGCTTCACAGAGAAGCCCTGTCTCGAAGAAAAAAAAAAAAAAAAAAACAGTGTGAGAATTGGGTAGAAAACTTGCTTTTGCCAACATGTCAAAAGAAAGTTCTGATCTTTAAGATGAGCAGAGCTCTATCTATTTTTTCCAACAAAAAAAGTATAGGTGGATGAAATTTGCCAATCACATTGGTCACAATCACAAAATGTATTTGAATTGGCTTCTGACCCCTCATGAAATGTGTCTGCTCAATGAAGGAATACAAAATAAGCAGTGTGCTTCCCATCACCATTGCTGATTGGTTCTCACACATTCAGCCATCCCAATGTTATTACTGCCCCCTTTTTTCCTCCACTCCTAAGGGGGTGTGGGGGGGGGGAGTTACCACCATGGATAGAAAATTGCTTCTGGCATTAATCCTCCAAACTCAGATCAAACAAATGGCTATCAGTAATCTCTTTTGGATTAGCCGCCATCATTCATTTTAGTGCCAGAATGAAAATTCGTGGGGAAATGAGACTCTCTGGCCACGTTCAAAGAAATGTACCTGAGAAGACCTGAGGAGAATGGGAAGCTCTCCTTACTAAAATCACGATTTCATCCAACTTGATTAGAAAGTAAAGACAAGTCCTCTTAAGTTTAGCACAGGCTGTTCCCAGAGGAGTCTTGCCAGAAGGACTCCTGAGTTATCAAACTCAGAATTTCCCCCAATTCCTTCTTTTTCCAGTTTGCTTCTTGTGGTTAACTCCATTACTAACTTATAGCGATAAACACCTGGAGTCTATCAAAGACAAAGAGAGGCTTATTCACCCTGAGCAGAAACAAACTACATAATATAAGACGTGAGCAGGAATATGTTTTTTATGACGTGCCAGCATAAGGGGGATCAAAGGCTAAAGCCAAATAAATAGCAACTGGGCACCAGCAGAGGAAACATAGTTAGACTTTCAAATAATCAAAAACAAACTCAAAGAGCACTAAAACTCCCCACGTTCAGCACTCATGTTTTCTCCCTTTTGATACAGGGCTTAAACCTATCAAGAGTTTTCGGAGCTAATCAATGGAATTAAAGAAGAGTTTCCCCTTTCACCAAGGGTTGTAACATTAACCAAAAGAACTGGTCTGAATAGATCAGCCCTTCCCCTTCCCCCACTCCTGCGCACCCTCTTCATGCCAACTCGCCCCCCCCCCTTCCTCTGAGGGCTTATTATTGAATTTACCTTGGCCACGTTATGGAATTTGCAGGCTGACATTAACCCATTTATTGAGCCGACTCCCCCTTATCTAAAACATCTCTAGGCAAACTCAAACAATCTGTCTGCCATCCACTGATTGGCAGGGCAAATTTTTCCAGGTGGTAAAACCAGCTCCCCTCAAATGACTTGCCAACCTAATTTTTTGCCTGGCAGAATGATTGAAAGAAGACAGGAGCCACCAGTCTTCGCTGCCATGCCTGCTATCTGCAATGTATTAACATAAATAATTCTGAAAGATTAGTAGTATTGGGAGTGTGGGGAGGGGGGAGATAGCTGAAGGGTGGGGAGCCCAGAGCCAAGAGGAGGCCAATATGAGAGCTGAGAATTGACAGGCTCAACCCTGAGGGCAGAGAGGCCCATCTGTATTTGATTTGTCAGGGATTTACATTAGTGAAACTTTAACTCTGCAGATGATACATAAGATTGCACTCACAGAGCAAGCTTATGCAAATACAGCTTCAACTCCCTGGTATGTGGCCCAGACAGTGAATTTGGCAGATTTCATTGAGTCTGGTGGCTGGATCTAATAAATTCATTTACATGAAGGATTAGGACATCTGGAAAAGTAGCTCGGTGGTTTATTGAAACATAAATAACATTAATTGTAAGGTTACAGGTATGCAAAACACTTCATGCAGGCGACACAAAATGCTATAAAGCGGCTTCACTACTCAAATAAAGCAAAGGAGGGGGAAAAAAAAAACTCTTGCTAACATAAACAGAAAAGGTAATTTCCAGGATCCAATTTAAATGTCACTTTAGATAGTGATGCCGGGAGTGAGAGAGCCAGCCCATTTCTTCCTGTCTTTGTGGCGGGGCCTTCTGCGGATCTGAGCCCTGCTGCCCTCGAGATACACATTTCAGCTACTAATTCGCAGCAGCAAGGTAGTAACGTAATTAAATTTATTTCCAGTTAGAAATCCCCAAACTGTCATGCCATTTTGCAGACAGAAAATCATGGTTGAGATCTCAGGCTAGTTCTTCCACAAGTTTATTTTACTACTGTAACGCATCCTTGTGGATGGCCAGTTAATGTCTGATGGAGTTGGTTACCATCAGCGTAATAACAAATTACTCGGAGGAAAATGAGCAAAGATTGATATCATATGATTTAAAAGCTGAGAGAAAGCTCAAGTGGTTTCCAATCATTTGAGTACCTCAAGATTAATTTATAACTTGGTCACCCATTCACATTCTCCTTCATCTTTTATCCCCAAATAAAGAGATGACTTAGTTGTTTAATCACCTCAAATACCTCCTGTCCAAAGCAATAGCAAGCCCTTCCTTTTCAAAGGGCTGTTTTCATTTGAAGTCATTATCCAAAGGCTGACTTTGAGGAGTCATGCAAATGAGGAAGCGGAAGTCTGGCATTCTCTCAGGTATGGAGACTCCTGGGACCTCAATCCAGAAACTGTAGTTGACACAGTCAAGTAAAAAGCTGTTTGATCAAAACTGAAAGAGAACCCTTGGCCAAACTTAACACACACACACACACACACACACACACACGCACACGCACACGCACACGCACACGCACACGCACACGCACACAGCATGAACTGTAGGATTTGATGCGGGGACTGATAGACTTTAGACAAAAAGAATTAAGAGATTTTTCAAATACTGCAGCATATCTTGCATTTCATAGTAAGAAACTGGACAAAATGATTTTTCTTTCTGAAGTAAGCTAATGGAATCAGAAAATGGGACGAATTTTAATGGCCATACACATTTCAGTTCTTGCCATCAGCAAAATAATTCACAGACTATGTAAAATTTTAAAACGGTCACTGGCAGAGTTTCTGTCAGCAGTTAAACGTACCTGGCAGCAGAAATTCGTTCAGTAAAATACACAGCCGCAGCAGAGTTCTCTTCCTCGATGTGGATTTTTTTTGAATGGGATGCTAAAAAGACAAAGATTGTTTTGAAAATAGCTAAATGATAAAGGACATACTACAAAAAGATCAAGTCATGTTTATTAATTCTATGGCTCTCCAAAGAATAGGACATTTAATATGTCCAAGTTTTTATAGGAAAAGTCATTTGACCATGCAGTAATAACTTATGAGGTGCTTATCAGAGAACAGATGGCATAGATTGTCTTAATCTAAGAGGTTTGTCCAATATGCTGCCTAACATCAAACACTTGAAACATCTTTGCTGAAACTAAAAAGCAAACCAAAAGAAAAAAAAATTGTCTATAAGAGGGTCCAGGTAACAGTTTGCTGACAAAGAGAAATGCAGTTATTCTATTAGAACATCCAACCTTGCCGGGCATTGGTGACGTGCACCTTTAATCCCAGCACTCGGGAGGCAGAGGCAGGCAGATCTTTGTGAGTTCGAGGCCAGCCTGGTCTGCAGAGTGAGATCCAGGAAAGGTGCAAAGCTACACAGAGAAAGCCTGTCTCAAACACAAAAGAACACCCAACCTCAGTGGTCAAAGTAATTTTTGGTATAATCAGAGTGGGCCGAACACAACCTGTATACCCAATTAAATCTTTAGAATTATTTAAAAATAGTGTCCATCTGGGGACTGGAAAGATGGCTCAACAGTGAAAAGCATAGGCTGCTCTTCCAGAGGACCATGGTTCAATTCCCATCACCCACCTGGCAGCTCACAACTGTATGTAACTCTAGTTCCAGGAGATTTGACACCCTCATCCAGACATACCCACAGGCAAAACACCAATGCATGTAAAGTAAATAAATAAATTGATAAATCTTTAAAAATTAATCTATCTCAGAAAGTTGCTTTTCTTAGACACTTGCAGAAAGACTAAAATTCAGTCTCACACACCAAATTCACTTGCTTGTGTGTGTATGTATATTTCTAATCAATGGGAAGCTAGGAAAGATAAGAAAATCTCACTGGTTGTCACTAAATCATTGGATGAGGCTCCATCCGTTGAGAGTGCCTTAGCCACATGAATTTTGTGGAAGATAAAGCTATAAAAGACAGTGTATGAAGGTCACAGAGGTCAAACTCCAAGTTTATTTCCTATGGCAAATCAGCTACAGTATTTTTTTAAAGACTAATACCTTTACATTATGTGTATGTATGTGTTTGTGTGGAGGTAGGTTATGTGCATGTGAGTGCAGGTGTCCATGGAGGCCAGAAGAGGGCGTCAGATCCCCCTGGAGCTGAAGTTGCAGGCAGTTGTGAGCCATCTGAGGTGGGTGCTGGGATATAAGCCCTGGTCCTCTGAAAGAGCTGTCTGTGCTTCATCGCTGAGCCAGCCTTCCAGCCCTCAGCTATAGTCTTTGAAGAGATTGCCCGTGGTAAACAAGAGTATATAGTTTAACATAATCCAGACTACAGAACAGCTGTCAAGGACCCTGAGTACTCAAACCTGTTTCCGTGTATCTAAAATGTAATGCAGCTGAACAAGAACAAGGAAGGAGTGGGCTGGCAAAGCGAAAGAGCAGTGTTGGCTGATGACAGGCACGATTCTACTTGGCCACCTCACCGCAGCTAGTTTTGTTACCTCGGGCAACGGGTCGCTCTTTCCTCAGCCACAAAGTGAGCTATCGTTGAGTGCCGGCGGACCTGACAGGACTGCGTCAAGAACCAAGTGGCTCACTAAGCATGTCACACATGGAGCGCCGTGTCTGGCTACTGCCGCAGCCTGAGAGCTCTGGAGGTTGCTTCTATTGCTGGTTGCTTCTCTTATTTCTAGAAGCATCTGGGAAAACAATAGACCATGGAGGGTAATTCATCAAAGCAAATTTAACTACATAAATAAATAGGTAGATAGATAGATAGATAGATAGATAGATAGATAGATAGATGGATGGATACATAGATACATACATAGATACATAGATACATAGATAGATAGATAGATAGATAGATAGATAAATAGATAGATAGATACACACATACATACATAGATACATAGATAGATAGATAGATAGATAGATAGATAGATAGATACATACATACATACATAGATAGATAGATAGATAGATAGATAGATAGATAGATAGATAGATAGATAGATGGATGAATGGATGCATGAATGAACGAACAAAGGAGCAAACAAACAAATAAATAAATGGGCAAATGAATGAATGAATGAATGAATGAATGAATGAATGATCATGGCCACAGGAACAAAAAGAAAAAGAAATGTTTCTTTCCTAAAAAGAAATCTTGAGGTGACTTAGATTGATTTACCAGACATTCTGACTAAGGAAATGTTAAACTTAAGACAGTAATAACAAAAGTAAGAAGAATGGTGTTTGTCAAGGAGGCAAGAAGGTGAGTAAGGACAACTGGCATTCAGGAGAAATGAGGAACGTGGATAACAATTAGAAGTGGTCATGTACATAAAGGCTCCAAAGGGATCTTCAGTGAAGTTTTGGGAGGGAAAAAAATGAGAAGTAATGATGCTTTGTTAAATCCACCAGTCCTTTCAAGCTCAGTTAAAGTCTAGAAAGACGTGTGTGTGTGTGTGTGTGTGTGTGTGTGTGTGTGTGTGTGTGTGTGTGTGTGTTCCCTGGGTCTAGGGCTTCAGACATGCACTTCCACACTTGCCGTTTTATGTGAATGCCCGAGATCCAACCTCAGGTCCTCCTACTTGTGTGATACACACATTATCATCCAAGCCATCATTCCAGCCCTGAGTTCAAGAAAGTTATTTACTTCCGTGACCTCAGTAACTACTTCCTAAATATTCACAAGCATCCTTTTGTTGTCTCCGGAGGAGCAAGCCCATTACAGTTTCCATATGTACTTCAGACACTTCAGGTATCACTAGTCCATGAGCAAATTCACCCTTTGCAATTCTCTCCTAGAGAACACCCCTCCTTGTTTCTCCAAAAATGGCATCACCACAGATAATACCAGGTGCCTGAACTCAGTGACTCTTCCTCTCTTCTGTTTACCTCCTTGGTCATTAAAACAGTAACTCTGATTGACTCCAGCTCTTCCACAAACCCGTATCTTTCCATCATCTTAGCCACTGCCCTGTGCAATCATCTCATTCACCTGTTTAATATCTGCTGGGTCTCTGTTCCTCCTACAAGTTAAAACTGATGTGCTTGGAACATCAAATGCAGCTCTTTCCAGAAAATGATCCGAAGACAAGGCTGGAACACACTTATTTAGCAACTGTTTCGCTAGTCGGTGATGTAGAATGCTTTTGTTCTGGAGACTTTTTCTTCTCCATCTAGGTCAAAAAAAAAAAAAAAAAAAAAAAAGACAAGAGAAAGAATAGCTCACCCATCATATGGTTCCCCACTGAGTCAGTTCATTAAACCCTCCATCACACAACATACCATGGATTTCTCATAACGTGCTCAAACATGTTATTTCCTCTCCCTTTAACTGGCAGACTCCTACCCATCCATCAAGATTCAGCTCAAATGTCACCTGCTCTGCTCAGCCTTTCCTGGCTTTGCAAGGCTACATTTCTCCCGTCCCTGGTGCACACCCCCTCCCCGGTGCACACCCCCTCTCCCCGCTCCCCTTCAGCACTTCTCCTAGCTCTCTGGAGACACACATTTTTCATCTAAATCTCAATAGCTGAAACCTCCGAAGCAAGGCACAATTCACAGAAGGCATTTAGTACATGTCTAATGAAAAATGGAACCCAAAGGTGTCTAAAAATGACAGTTGCACAGGAAGTAGGTAACTAAACAAATACATCCATTAAAATAATACCTTAAAGACAGCTGAACAGAAATCTGTTAAACAAGGAGAGGATTCCCAGGAGCTGTGGTCAAAGCAAGGCATGTTTTCCACTGTGCTGAAATCCCCAGGAGGAAAACAGCTTTGATCCAAAGCATCATTTACTCATGATTCTAACCTTGAGAAACGCTAGTTGAGAGAGAGCCTTCACTCGATAGAACTTGAGTGTTTCATTGTCTAATCTACATCAGTTACCTCTCTTCCCAAAGACTCTCTCGGGCCTTTTCACAGACTTGTGCTTTGTCAAGTTTTCACATTTTCTTCCAAATAGCTCTTGTTCCTACATTTGTGGACAAAGCAGGAGGCAGTGACTACTTGTGTTGCCATGAACTAAAGAGAGAGAAAGGAGTAACCCACCTGATGGCCCAGATCTGCACTACTGCTGTGGCCCCAAGAGAAATGTTGAGAGAGTGGTTAGAGTCAAGGCATGGAGAGGTGGAGTTTATGTGGGTTTTGTGAGCACTGGACCCATAGACAAAAGAGATGTCACTGTTCTGGCTTTAGCGTCCAGTCCTTAAACATGTCTTTTGAAGTAGTTTGTTCTTAGACCATACCAATAACCCAGATAGATGGGAACAAAGAACTTCACTCCCCCAACGTCCCACACATACTTTATCCAAACACCACCCTTATCCTACCACTCCTCCACCCACCACCCCACCCACAAAGCCCTGGCAGAACTCTGGCAGCATCCATTTGTAGATGATAAAATGGAATCCTCTCAAGATGATGCAGACTTGAATGGTGAGTGGTTTTTTTTTTTTTTCAAGTGCTTAGGTTCCAGAATGGTTTACAACCCAGGAATACAGTCCTTATGGAGCAACTGACTAATAAATAATAAGATAAGATCGTGTTGTTATAAAAAAAAAAAAAGTCAGAATAGATTTGTAAACCATTTTGCTAGAAAGAAAGTTTTTGGTTTTATCTTTTTTTAACATTTTCATCTGTTTAAATCATACAATATGAGTGACATGAGTCTACCCATGGTGCACATACATGGCCCAGCTTAATGTTGACTCATAATTCAATCAATCATAGCATAAATCTAAGACATCACACCTTCTTATCGGTGATGGCTTAAAGTGCATTTCTAAAAGCAGTCATTCTTTTTTAAAAAAACATAAAAATATCATTTTCATAGGAAAGAAAAATTTGACAAAATAATTCCCAATAATTCTTTCATACTACCAAATATTATCACTAGCTAAATTTTCCCAGTTTGTAATTGTTTGTTTTATTTTAACTTTTATGGCATATTGATTTTTTTATGTGTGTGTATAGATATGTGTGGGGGCACGCATGCCCCCACATGCTTGTGGATGTCAGAGGACACCTGACTGGATTTGGATCTCTCCTTCTACCTTGTAGACTCTGCTCAAACTCACACCAGCAGTCTTGGCGGCAAGGGGCTTTCACCAATGAGCCATCTCACACATTCGTGTTTGTCTCCTAAGAGTCAGTATCCACACAGGGGTACCTAGCTGATTTATTGCTTAAGTGGAGAGAGGGGGGGGGGGGGAGGGGGGGAGAGAGAGAGAGAGAGAGAGAGAGAGAGAGAGATGGATGCTGCCTCATGTTTTATTTTCCTTTTTTATAGAAAACCCCAACCATCTGTCCTTATAATCTCTCACATTCTAGATATTGACACATTTCTCTGTCCTCTATGTTTCACAGTTCAATATTTTCCAATTAGATATTTTTAAGTTCTTGTTTTGATTTTTAAAAAATGATGCTTTAAGGGGTTTTTTAGAACCCATGTTTCCCTCATGAAATGTTACAATACATCTTTTCTCTACATCTTATTTCTATGAATGTGATTGCCTAGTTCAAACTGGGTCACAGTACCAGTTTCTCTCAAAATCACTTCATCACCCCCGTCCTTTCTGCTGCGAACAAATTAGCAGAATCCCTTCTCATTACAGAGAGGAAACCAAGACAAAACGAATATAAGGCTGATCATTAATAAGGTCATAGTGGTGCAGGACTCAGATGTAGGCTGCACAGGGAAATGTGACCACTGCAGTCACAGAGACAAATTGTGTTGTGTGGGCATGACACCATGAGCATCCCTGCTCTGACAATGAATAAAACCCCACCAAGTTCATCAGCACAGAAAAAATGGACTCTTGTGTGAGTTACAGTTAGGATTGGAGTCTTAGCGATTCCTATCCAAATCACCTAACTTTTGTTGCCCTCGGTTTCTTTATCCAAAAAATAAACATAAGGTAATAATAATGGGTTAGTAATGTAAAGATGATTAAGAAATGGGAAACAATACAGTTAAAATATGGAAATCATCATTACGACACACTAGATATTTGCTGTTATAGTAGTTGCCATATAGCTGGGCAGTCGTGGCACATGCCTTTAGTCCCAGCACTTGGGAGGCAGAGACAGGCAGATCTCGAGTCACCTGCCCAGCTAGAATGGGTTTTTCTGAGACTTCAATAGAATACATGGCCTGGACCTAGGTGGAGTTAGGACTTGACCAGTCAGTGTTTTCTAGACTTTTCCCACTCTACATCCAAACCATCTCACAATTGAACAAACCTCCAGATCACAATTGGATCAACTTCTAGATTAAGAATCTGGATAATTATGTGCCTAGAGAGGGGTAACAAACATAGACCATTATCCTGACAGACTCATTGTTCAGATTACTCACTCTCTATTCATCAAGCTAGTACTTTAAAAATCAGTTGAAGTAAATTTGCCACTGGGAAGGGATCACAAACATAGGCCTTAAAATGTGCCAGTAGAAGAGGTCCATGTGAGATTTTCTATAGTTTGAAAGGAACAGAATCTTTTATCTGCATATTGGTCTGTCACACTAATAAAATAAAAACGTATCTCCTGTTGGAAGTTTGACTGATAAAAGTTTGTGAATTGTTTTATCAACACTGACCTTCCTGTGTTTATATCAATAGGAACTTTAATCAATTGCTCATCTCTGCTTATAATTGATTAAAAATATTTTCGTGGCTTTTAATTGTTGAAATTTTTCCTGCATATTAAGAAACCAATATGCAAGTAGGAAACTTCACAGACATATGGATAAATGTGACAAAGAATCATGAAATCCATTTCACAACAAGCTCTCCCACCAAATATAAGTCTATCGCTGTTTCTTTAGAGTCAAGCCTAGGAATTATGTGGATTTTATTTGCCAACTCCACTGGGCCATGGGACTCTCAGGTATCTAGATATTTTTTCTGGATATGTCTGTGTGAGTGTTACTGAAGGAAAGAGAATAAAATGTGAAAATGTATTATGAAAAAAAAATCTGCCCTCTTCAATGTGGGTGAATATCTTTCAACATATTATGGGCCCAGAACAAAAAAGAGAAAAGGCTTAGTTCATATTGATTCTCTCTCTCTCTCTCTCTCTCTCTCTCTCTCTCTCTCTCTCTCTCTCTCTCTGTGTGTGTGTGTGTGTGTGTGTGTGTGTGTCTGTCTGTCTGTCTGTCTAACATTTAAGCTTGGACATTAATGTCTTCTTGCCCCTAGACCACCAGTTCTCAACCTATGGGTCACAACCCCTTTGGGGGTAACACGTCAGATGTCCTGCATATCGGCTATTTACACTACAATTCATAAAAGTAGCAAAATTACAGTTATGAAGTAGCAACAAAATAATGCTATGGTTGGGGGTCACCACTACATGAGGCCTTAGGAAGGATGAAAACCACTGCTCTAGATCAATAAATAAATAAATAAATAAATAAATGAATGAATGAATGAATGAATGAATAAATAAATAAATAAATAAATAAATAAATAAATAAACCTTAAACTGTCATGTTCCTGGTTCTCAGACCTTCAGATTCAGATTGGATGAAGTCATTGGTTTTCTGACTCTCCAGCTCATACAGCAGATCAGGGGATATCACAGCCACAGATTTTCTCTCTCCCTCTTCTCCTCTTTCCCATCCCCCACTCCCTCTTCCTGCTTCCGTCCCTTCTTCCCCACTTCCCCATCTTGCTCTTGTTCTCACTGTATATGAAGGCGTGTGTGTGTGTGTGTGTGTGTGTGTGTGTGTGTGTGTGTACATATCCATGAGTTCTGCATCTGTGGATTTGACCAATCACAGACTGAAAATGGACTCACCCTGGTGTGGTGGTGTATGTCTATTATTCCACCACTTCTGAGGCTGAGGCAATAAGGTCATAAGTTTGAAGCCAGTCTAATACATAATGAGTTCCAGGGCAGCCTGGTCTATACAGCAAGATCTTGTTTCAAAAAAAAAAAAGGGGGGGGAAATAATATATTTGGAGCTATGACAGCTGAATCTTACGATAACACGAGATAACATTTCTTATGTTATCCCCTAAATAATATAGAATAACAGTTTACTTACATAGCATTTACATGGCAGTAGACACTATAAGTGATCTAAAGAAGATATGAAGAATGAACATATGCTGCATTCAAACTCTACACAAACCACTTTATAAAAGGGACTTGAGCATCCTAGACCTAGGTCTTCACAGGGGTACTGGAAACCAATCCCCATAGGTACCAACACATGTCTGTCTACATCCCACTGTTTCTGTTTCTATAGAGAAGCCTGAATAATATAAGGAATTTAAATTCTTCCATAAGTTCCAAGTTTTCAGCATAGCTAAGAATAAAGTGCATAATGTGGTAGAATTGATGTAGATCAAGCTCCATTCCTTCCTTTAAGCAACCATCACCCTCTGATTGTTTATTTTGAACCCAGCAGGTAAAATGTAAAAGAATTCAGTGTCATGGAGTTATGACACAGAGTTCAAATCATTGGGCAGGTGAAACTTTTAAGAGCTTGCTCTCAAAACAAAATGCAGTTTTTTTGTTTTTTAAATGAGCTTTTAAGTAAGAAACAGTGTTTATTACAAATAACAAAAAACGTGGTTGTTTGAAACAAGTGTTGGTTAAAACTCAGTAGTAACCAAATTAATTATACAAAAAAATACAAAAATTGTATCACTAATTTTGTTTAGAATTGCTATTGCATTATGACCATAAAAGAAATATTCATTGAAAATTATTCTTTTTATTTTTTAAATATTAATGGCTTATCACAAATCTGTACACCAATAATTTTTCTAACTAGCTTTTTGTGTAAACCGTAGTTACACAAAAGAAGAGATGCTAAAATCAGTGCTGAGTCTTATCTATAACAAAACTCAAATTACTCTTGATAACTATCCTTACAAGAAAAATCATTCAATTGAATAGCTTCTTTCTATGTGACATTTTTAGTATGCAATCACAAGACAGTATCTCAAGCACTGAAGGTGCGGTAGGTACTGAACTATGAATTTTAAAAGGGTTGGTGTGGAATAATACAATGACAACAGGAAGGCTGGGGACGGTTGGAAAGACACAGTAAGTGAACTGAGAGAGCATACAGTGCCAACATGAGACTGCCGAGAGGCTGCTCCGATTAGAGAAGACTGTTCTTGGATGTTGGAAGACGATGCTGGACACTTAAAATCAACCAGATTTGGAAGACTTGAAAGCTAGAAGCAGAAGTCTAGGTCTTATATGTAAGGAGTCACTATCCATGATGTAAGCTGCAAAGAAATCAACTTTGGAGAACAGAATGATACGAGGAAACTCTCAAACAAGAAAGGTGGAGTAGGCCAAGCAAAATGCTATAGATATGGGCTAAAAAGTGGATGTGAGAAAAGGGAGGAGGTGCACATTAGTGACACATGGAGACTGATGACCAAAGGGTTATAAGAAATAAGCGAGGGGTTGGGGATTTAGCTCAGTGGTAGAGTGCTTGCCTAGCAAGCGCACGGCCCTGGGTTCGATGCTCAGCTCCACAAAAAAAAAAAGAAAGAAAGAAAGAAAGAAAGAAAGGAAGAAAGAAAGAAAGAAAGAAAGAAAGAAAGAAAGAAAGAAGCAAGAGAAAAGAGAAAAGGAAAAGGGAGATCACTACATTTTGAAACCCGGGAAATCATGAAAATAAATGGTAATATTGGTAAATATCCAACTGGAATTAATCCAAGTCTTAAACATTCTAAAACGCTATACACTGAAGAGATTATTGATAAAGATTTAGTTGTCACCCCTCCCTTCAAGGCTCAGGTATCTATTCGGAAAAGGAAGTTCCAGACACAACAGAGCAGAAACACGTATGAACTCACAGAGACTGTGAGCATGTACAAGACCTGCACAGGTTCAAGCCAGACAAAATCCCAGCACTGAGAAAGGGGAGTGGACACTAAGTCCCACCCCTAACAGAGAAGCTATTGGCAGTTGATGGCTGCAATGGAGTTTTCCTCAATGGAGTGGCAGTGGCTATATCAAACACAGCCCGATACTCAAGAGTAACTGGTCAACACAAAACAGGGTCCATATTTATTTTTCCAAAGGGTGTTTTTGTTTTTAAGAGTGAGAAAGAACATGAAATTGGGTGGGTAGGGAGAGGTTAAATCTGAGAGGTGTCAGGTAGGGGAAGAATATGACCAAAATATACAGTATGAAAACTTCTAAAAATAAATAATTTAAGCAGATTTAGTTATCAAGCATGGTATTTTTATTATTGCGATGAAATTAAATTTAATGATTCTAGTTCTTTGATATTGTAATAAGTGTCAGAAACCTCTTTGAATTTATTAACATTCAAAACATAAACCAGTTAGCAGACATAAAGTATTACTTTTAAAAATAAGCATTAGTGGGGTTGGGGATTTAGCTCAGTGGTAGAGTGCTTCCCCAGCAAGCGCAAGGCCCTGGGTTTAGTCCTCAGCTCCAAATAAACTAATAATAATAATAATAATAATAATAATAATAATAATAATAAGCATTAGGAGCAGGAAGGACACAGTAGTTCGTGTCTGTAATCCTAGCACTTGGGAGGTGGAAGCAGAAGGCGGAGGAATTCAAAACCATCCTTATCCTTATGACAAATTCAAAGCCAGCCTGAGTTACATGAGGCTCTGTACCAAACAACAAAAGTCAAACAAGGAAAACCACAAGGGCAGAACACCAAGAATCTGAAGGAGTAGTGTTGCATCATCAAATCCAGGATGCATGCAAGTGAGTGATCACATTCAAAAGCAGTTTTGACATCCACTAATTTCTTGGAGGGAGCACATGTGTTTCATGGTACATGAGTCAGAGAACAACTTGTAGAACTAGTTTTTCCTCTTACCATGTGAGTTCTGAGGATGTGACTCATGTCGTCAGTCTTGGTAGCAAGTGTCTTTACCTGCTATCCATCTCTCCAGGCCTAAATCATCAAAGTATTATTCAACCCCCAACTCAGTAGAATTATAAGATAAACATTTTCTCTTCTTTCATTCTCTTTCTTTTCCTTTTCTTTCCTTTTTTTTGTCTTTGTCATTGAAACAATGGCTGATCTTAGACTAAAACATAACCATTAAGAGGGTCTAAGTGAAAAGCTGAGTGTGTGGCCACAAGTGAACAGTAATTCATAAATTCTGGTACAAAGTGTCATATAGCATCAGTTTTTGTGTTTGTAGCTGTGAGGATCTAACTCGGGACTTTGCAGATGCTAGGCAACTGTTTTTCCTCTGAGAAGTATTATCCCAGCCTGTGGATGGATGGTTTTGATCTCTACAGTCTGACCTAGCACAGCTTTGCTTCAGTGCAGACCAAATCCATGCTCCAAAAACAAATACTTTAATCAGGAATACATCTTTAATAAAAACTTACTTATTAGTATTATTTTGAGTTTTTGAGACAGGACCTCACGGTGTAGTCAAGGCTGATCTCAAGCTTAGGTCCTCCCGCTTCAGCCTCCCAATGGAGAGACTGAAGAACCATCATATCCAGTTTTTTGGCAAAATTTATCAAGTTAGGTTAATTCCTTGATTAATTTTCAAAGTAGCCCAGCTGGAGACTTCCATTTTTGTTACTCTAATTAATTATATTGAACACATCTTCATAACTTTCTATGTAAATTTTCTAAGGATATATGATGGACTTTTGGAATTTTTTATCTATATTAATGACTCCCATCATTACTTAAGCCACTGTGGGATTTTTGCTTTTTCATTTGTGTATGTGTCTGTCTGTTTATGTTTCTGTTATATATCCAAGAACAATGTTGTTTAATCTCATTTTACACATGTAAATTTGAGTCAGAAAAGTAATCTTTCTTTTTTTCTTTTATAGAAAAGAGGTTTTTGTTTTTGGGTTTTTTGGGTTTTTTTTTTTCCAGCTAGGCATGATGGTACACACCTTTCATCCCAGCACTTAGAAGATAGAAGCCAGCAGATCTCTGAGTTCAAGGTCAGCCTGGTGCTACAAAGCAAGTTTCTGGATAGGCAAGGCTACATAAAGAGACCCTGCCTCAAAAGAAAACAAAAAAAGCATTAAAATGCACATTTGATGGATAGACACCAATTCACATACACAGACATCCCATGAATACATAAAACCAGAAGCCATAATATGTATGCAAAGGACCTATAAGGTAAAGATAGATGATAGATAGATAGATAGATAGATAGATAGATAGATAGATAGATAGATAGATAGATCCTGACAACATCATGGAACATAGAACCTCCAAGGATGCCACTGAGTTCATTTTATGCTGGTCATCTGCTCTGCTACTGGGCCTGGGGCCTACCTGTAAGGGCAGTTTGCTTCCCCACTGAAATTCCCTTGGAGGAAACTCATTTTTAATTTGCAAGTGGCTATCAATTGGAGACAGCTTATGGATTGGGATGAGGACATGTGTCCACATCTCCTTTCAGCTCTAGGACCCCGTGCTAACCCTGTGCATGATGCCAGTCTCTGTAAGTTCATATGTCTGCCAGCCCTGCTGTGTCCAGAAGGCCTTGATTAGTTGGTGTCCTCCATTCCTCTGGCCCTTACACTCTTTCCACCTCCTCTTGAGCAGAGTTCCCTGAGCCCTGTAGGGAGATTTGGAGGAGACATCCCTTTTAGGGCTGAGTATTCCAAGGTCTATCACCTTCTGCATATTGTCTGTCTTTGCGTCTCTGTATTTTTTTCCATCTGTTGCAGGAGGAAGCTTTTTGATGATGGCTGAGCAAGGCATGGATCTATGAGTCCAGCAGAATGTTTTTAGGAGTCATTTTATTGCTGTGTTCCTTTGACAGACAGTAGTATTTGGTTTTCCCCTGGGTCCCCGGCCTATCTAGTCTCAGGTTCTTGGCCACCCAAGCAGTGTTAGGTATGGGTTCCATCTCATGGAGGGCCTTAACACCAATCAGAGAGTGGTTGGTTACTCCCACAAGCTGTGTGCCACTACTGCACCAGCATATCTTGCAGGCAGGTCACCATTGTAGATTGAAGGGTTAGTAGCTGGGTTAGTGTTTACCTTTCTCCTTTGGTAGCATGCAGAGGATGGAATCTTAATCAAATTTACAATTTATTTGATGCTAACTGTTTACCACGTGACTTTTTTTTCCAGGGTCTAGGTGGCCAAATAGACCAACCTGAAGGTCCTGAGATCAGACCTTTTGGCTTCACATGTAGAGACAGCTGGAGCAGGACCACTGTGAATGAAAGATGGATTCCAAGTTGTTTCCAACATACCTGGTACAACAATCGGCTTCCACTAAAAGTGTGTCTGATTTTTAACTTTTGGATATATTCTCATTGTTTAATACTCAAATGCTTTCTAAAACATATTCATCTACACCTCAAGAAAATGAGGGCATCTTCATGTAAGTATAGCCTAGCGCTTGACCCCACCATTGTCCCTGGCCCCACTTCTCTTCTCCTGCTGGTCTACTTCCTCACCCCAAATAGTCCCCTTTCACCTTACATGTCCCATAGAAATCCAGGTTCCACATACAAGGAAGAACATGCGACATTTGTCTTCCCCCTCCCACTACCATGTCTTCTCACAGCTCTTTCTCTCTTTAAATATCCACCACATGTTCAGAGAAAGAGAGACAGAATATGAAACAAAACACACAATAAATATCTTCTGATTCTCACTAATTTGTCCTAACATGATGGTATCTAGTTTCACATTTTTTTCCTGCAAATGACATAATTTAATTATTTTTATAACTGAGTCAATTTTTCTGTTCTTTGTAGAATCTAGATACTAATCGCCTGTCAGCTATGTAACTGGAAAATATTTCTCCTGTTCTTTTGCTGTCTCTTTACCCTGCTGGTTGTTTACTAGGTAGAAGGATTCTAATTTCAAGCAATCTCATTTTGTCAATCCTTGAAATACGTCCTGAGCTGTCAGAATCCTTTCCAGGAATCCCTTGCCCTGAAAAGTACCCAAACATGCTCAGCTTGCTAGGAACATGACAGTGACAAGCCCCCGTTGGTTCTTCATACTGTAAATGTTATCAGAAATTTAGTTCTGATTGCCTATGATTGTGTTACATGCTGTCCAAAAAGACTTCCCTCAATTCCAAATGCACAGTCATCTATCTCGGCCACAGTTTTACTGATAACTACTACTGTACTTCTGAATGTGCTGGGATGAGAAATTCCATACTAAACTCACAGATTTAGAATCAACACAGTATGCTACACAGCAAAGCATACTAAAAACCTCCTCATCCTTCCTGCTGAATGCCCTCAAGTCAGGCAACGCTGTCGGTGATTTTCACTCCCTTAATTACTCATTTGTCATTGGCCAAACTTTTTGAATGTGTTTCTTGTCTTTGAAACATAACAAGAGAATATAATGTTTCTCTGGCAAGAAGAAATCGGTAGCATGATGGATGGAACTTCAGGAACACGACACAAGCTGCTTGTTTAAACTTTAATAAAAAACACACTTGGATCGTCCTTGCTGGATCTGAAACTTAACAAGAATTGGCGTGCCAAGGACGCTAAGCACATTTTTGTACATTTAGATTTTTACCGTTATCCGTGCTATAGAAGAGTTGTCATTTCCAGATTACTTGGCGTAGAATTTGAAGAATTCTGGGACTTTAGTATAGTGTTGATTAAAAACTAATCCATATTTAAATTAGTCCGAATATATTTTTAAAGTATTTTTATGGCATGAAGTATTATTTTATCACAGACTACTTAATATACATCACAAGTGGTTTTTGTTTGTTTGTTTGTTTGTTTTTTCTGTTGTTGTTTTCAGTTCTGGAGATGGAACGCTAGATCTCCCACATGCTAGGCAACATTTCTACCATGGCATCCCAGCCCAGCCCTTGAGTGTCACAGCTCAGTCTTCAGGAAGAGATCTCTCTGTTAACTATATGTGGAGTGATTTCTTCAGCAACCAAATACAATAAGTTAAATAAAAAGAAGTATTAAATCTAAACATAAAGTATTGAAATAAAAGCATTTTAAAAAAAAAACTTAATCTGATGGAAATGAAGACATTTCATTTCTATTCTCCAGATCAGCCCTTTTGACCTCTAAACTAACTCTTGCTAGCTCAATGACTGTGCCTGTGACCTCGCAAATAACCATGATGTTACAATGAGAGCCTTGAAGTGTTCTATAAAACCTGATTCTGGATGCTGCATGGGATGGTCATTCAAACATGGTCAGAGATGAGAACAGACTTGAGAGTTAAGGATTTATTGTTTCCCATTTTCATCCCAAAAAAAACATTCAAATAGTGCCTCTTTCTTTAAGTCTTACACAGCAATTAAACTTTGCATTTCAAAGCTTCTATTGTTTTACTTAATATCATTTTATAGATTTATCATAAGCAATTTGAATAAGCAAGATAGCACACAAAAATATGTTCATTTAAAATTATTTACATTGAGTCACAATTATTAAAAGTAAGTAGATAATCATCTATATCATCCATATAAATATATATATATATTTCCTTTAAAAACTATATTTGTGAGTATAGATAAAAAGATTATATACATCTCATTAAGTAATGAATGTAGTGATCAATGAGTCAACTCATTTCTGAGTCAACTATAACTTTTTTTCCTGATTAGAATGCTATGGTAGAGGATTATTATGGCAGCAATTTGTGTGAGATTTATTCTATCAGATCAAATACAGACTTGAGAGCACCTGAATCTGAAATGGAAAAGGATGCCTTTGTTGTGAATAAAAAAATGTATCTTATAAGATATCTCATTTATCTATTCTTACAAACAGTAGTGGACATGATCCTTAGGAAAGCAGGTACATGGGCTGGAGAGATGGCTCAGCCGTTAAAGGCTAGGCTCACAACCAAAAATATGGGAAAGCAGGTGCATTTTAAAGTGTAATTTACATACATTTGACTTACAAAATTTCTTTTTAAAAAATTGTTTTATGTATATAAATGCTCTATCTGCATATATAACTTTGTGTCAGAAGAGGACATCAGATCCCACAATAGATGACTATGAGCCACCATGTGGTTGCTGGGAATTGAACTCAGGACCTCTGGCAGAGCAGCCAGTGCTCTTAACCACTGAGCTATCTCTCCAGCCCAGACTTACAAAATTTCATTCTCAACCAATTTTGATTCCACTGATGGTATTAAAAAGAAAAGGCTAAATGAAATTTCTAATGAATTTGTTCTTCTCAGCAAATTTATATAGAGTAACTTGAAGTGAGTAGAAAGAATTGATGGACAACAGGCTGAGAATGAACATTTTCAAAGCTCAGGGCTGGATCTGCTGGCCCCACATTTTTTCAAATCACTCTAGAGTGGTTTACTTCAGTGTGTTTACCTCCAGGCGTTTGTTTGAGACCAATATTCACATGCTTAACAGGTAACGGATTCTTTGAGGAACTTGCCCCACTCCTTTGACTGAACAAAAATGACTCTTAAAATTTTAATATGGGGCCAGTGGGATGGATCGGCAGGTGAAGGCGCTTGCTGCAAGCCTGATGGACAACTTGAGTTCCATGGTGGAAGGAGGAAGTGACTCCCACAGGTAGTCCTCTGGCCTCCACAGATGTTCTCTCTCTCTCTCTCTCTCTCTCTCTCTCTCTCTCTCTCACACACACACACACACACACACACACACACACACACACACAAATAGATAAGTAAATAAATGTGGGGTTTTGAAGAGTAAATGGTTATTGAACATTAAAGACTTGTTACAGGTGGAAAGTTCAGCTTATACCTTCGCCATCTAAATGTCATTGTTTAAATGTCTAACTAGAATTTTCAAATTATTGAATTCTTCAGTTGGCATCTATTTTTAACTCAGAAATTCAGTGCACAGTGCCTAAGCGATCAGGCCCTAAGTCACACATAAACATGATTGGGGATGGAAAAGTTAATCTTCATCAGCTGTAAGAGACACCCTCATTGGGCAGCTTGAAATTTATATACCATAATGCTTTTTGTTTAATCCCAATTCAAAGGACATGATAATTTATCAACAATGAAAGTTTCTCTCCTTTAATACTGACTTTTTAAATTCATAATTCTGAATTTCTCCTAAATTCCCTAGGTCCATTGTCATGGTGCTTAAGAGGTAATTAATCTTATTATTTCCTAAGGCAATGCTTGTTTAATTTGGATTTTTTAAGATTTATTTATTTATTATGCATATAGAAAAGAGTGCCAGATTTCATTACAGATGGTTGTGAGCCACCATGTGATCGCTGGGAATTGAACTCAGGACCTCTAGAAGAGCAGTTGGTGCTCTTAACCTCTGAGCCATCTCTCCAGCCCCCAATTTTGGATTTTTTTAAGCTAGAGACTGGCCTAAGCATCTCCCTCTCCCGCCAAAAAGGGAATGGGGAAGCGGTTACCATAGTGTCTCACACAACCCCGTGGCAGACACGTGGGTCAGCCTCTAGAAAGAATTACAGTGAAATATTAAATGTGAAAAAACTTCACTGCAGTGGAAGCTGCTGAGAACCAGGGAATGTTCTCCTTTGTCTCTTGACAGTCTAGGGACAGCTGCCTTCTTTGTGTATGTAGCTACAAATGGCCACAGCCCAGCTCCAGGGCAGCTCCCCTCCTATAGTCAAGAGCTGTGTATAGTTTCATCCTCTCGACGTGTCCTCAGAGAAACATCCTCACTGACACACACATCTCACATATCCTAAACAAATGAGCTACATCCGGGGACACAGACCACATAGCACAGTTGAATCTGCTTTGTACGACCTCTGTGAGTCCCTGCCAGAGAAATGCGGGAAGATGCCCTGCGAGTCTCTACTTGCAGTGCCAACTCTAAAGGCAAGAACAGTCTGACATATAACCTGACTTCCCCTAGAAAGTGTAGCACTTTTAAATCCAGCTGCGGTTCCAGTACCATGAGTGCCACCATGCTTCCTGCCATGATAATAGTGGACTGACCCTTTGAAACTGTAAGCCAGCCCTCAATTAAACGCTTTCTTTTATAAGAGTTGCTTGGTCATGGAGTCTCTTCTCAGCAATAGAACAGTGACTAAGGCAATGATATGTTCTTAACCACTGAGCCATCTCTCCAGCCCAGATTATTTTTATTAAAAATAAATTTTTATACAGTATAATCTCATCATGATTTCTCCTCCCTCACCTCCTCCCAGATCTTCTCCACTCATCCTCATCTAACTCTGTGCCTTCTCTCTCTCTCTTTAGAAAACCAACAAGCCAGCGGGGTGGTGGTGGCACATGCCTATAATCCCAGCACTCGGGAGGCAGAGGCAGGTGGATCTCTGTAAGTTCGAGGCCAGCCTGGTCTACAGAGCTAGTCCAGGAAAGGTACAAAGCTACAGAGAAACCCTGTCTTGAAAAACAACAACAACAACAAAAAGAAAACCAACAAGCCAATTTAAAGAAAGAAGAAGAAGAAAACAAAGTAAATAGACAGAGAAAAGCACAAGAAACATATACACATGCAGAGACATACACACACACACACACACACACACACACACTCCGATAAAAACATAAAATCAGAAACCAAAATAGATAAGCAAAAGACCTACCACAGTTAATTAATTTTTCATTCTATTGGGCATGACAAATTTAAATCAATAGTTATATACATTTCTATTGGCTTTGAAAGTTATAAATTTACAAACTCAAGTTCCATTTGCTCTCAGGATACCATCTTACAAGGTCTCCAATTTGCAGTAAAGCTCGTTAAGGAAGGGAATGGCTCAGTTGCCTTTAGCCTACTGGCTATGGGTGGGTTAAGACTTCTGTTGGTCTTTTCTGTGTTGAACACACAGATTGCAAGCTCAGCACCACTTAGAGATCTTTGGCAACAGTTAACTCTGCAGCTCTCATATGATTGAGCCTGTAAGATAATGAGTATTCAGAGATGAGTAATTCCTAGGGGGTGCTCACCAACCTAAGACAGAATGCCTGTGTGGCCTGGACAGGTGTCTCCATGACGGGTAAGGTGATCTGCCGACGTCCCTCACAACCTAAGTCAGAAGCTTATTTTTTAGTAAAAGGAGGGAACCTGTAGGTCCCTGGTCCCCGTCTTGGGTAACTGTTGCATTGCTTGCCGACCTTGACTTTGATATCCTCCCTATGCTAATTCCCTGAGAGATTCCACCCTCCTGAATGCTTAAGGGAAGCTCCTTGTCTGTGTATCCAGCATATTGGGCATTAACAGCTTAGATGCAAGATTGAAAAACATTAGAAGCTTGCCTAGCAAGTGCAGGGCCCAGGGTTCAATCCTCAGCTTAAAAAAAAAAAAAATCAGACGTGAACTTCTGCCCTCTGGGGTTCTCCCATTGTGCTGTAAACCTGTATTTAAGACCTCCTCCCTCCTTCAATAAACAGCATTCAGCATTCAAAAGGAGAAGGAGGAGAAGGAGAAGAGGAAGAAGAAGAAGAAGAAGAAGAAGAAGAAGAAGAAGAAGAAGAAGAAGGGGTCAAGATCATGATGGGGAAACCAACAAAGCCAGCTGACCAGTACTAGTTGGAGCTCACTGACTCTGGACTGCCAGCTCGGGAACCTGCATGGGACTGAACTAGGCCCGCTGAATGTGGGTGACAGTTGTGTGGCTTGATCTGTTTGTGGGGTCCCTGGCAGCAGGACCAGGACTTATCCCAGGTGCATGAACTGGCTTTTGGAGCCCATTCCCTGTGATGGGATACCTTGCTCAGCCTTGATACAATGGAGAAGGGCTAGGCTCTCCTTCAACTTGGTATGCCAGACTTTGTTGACTACCATGGGAGGCCTTACCTACTCTGAGGAGTGGATGGGGGCAGAGTGGAAGGGAGGTGAGGAGGTGGGAGAAGGGGAGGGAGGGGGAATTGGGCTTGGTATGTAAAATGAAAAAAAATTTAATAAATAAATATATTTTTTAAAAATATAAAAAAAATTTAAAAAAAAAGAAAGTGGTTAGTTACTCCTAAGATGCTTGTGCCATTATTACACCACTCAGCGTGTGTTGCTGGACCAGCAATCAGTAGTTATTGTAGCTCACAGAATTCACATCTGGGTAAGACTGGTGACCACTTTTCTCCTTTGGTAGCATGCACAGCACCTCCCAGTACTATGAAAGCTAGGAGTAGGAATGAAGTTTTCAGGTGACTGTCAGTTTGACATATTCTGTGACTCAAGTATGTGTTGTCTTCAGCAATGGGGTCTTATGGTCAAGTTCTAGAGGGTAGATCATAGGACTGATAATGGCCTGCACTCTTTGTGAGTTTATGGACCTTACTGGCCAACAGCTCCAAAAGAAGTAAGCCATATCTGTCACTGGGCTTTCTATTTGTTAGCCTGTGAGTCTAGTAGAGGCATCATTGCTATGTTATAAGGTATTCCATTTGAACTCTTTTATATATGTGCATGCATGTATTGGGGGGGGGAGCTTTTTAATGTACTTATTTATTTATTTATTTATTGTCTTTACATCCTGACTGAAGTTTTCCCTCCCTCTACTCCTTCCAGTCCCTGCTGTCTTCCTCTAGACCATGCAGGTACACTTGCACTCACGCATGCATATACCCACACACAGACACCCACAATCATTAATGTCAAGTTGGGTATTCCTTAGCAAAAGCCTGTAACTCAAGTACCAAGTAGGAGAGAGGTGACTCTCCAGAACTTGCTGGCTTTTAGCCTCACTAAAATGCACACCCAAGGTTCAAGGAGAGACTCTGCCTCAAAGGAATAAGCAGTGATAGAGAAATATGCTGCTGCCCACTTCAGGTTCTGCTTGGTCAGTCACACATACCATACATACAGTCACAGACACTTACCTATTCTCCCTCTGTCTCTCTCTGTGTCTCTCTGTGTCTCTCTGTGTCACTCTCTCTTTCTCTCTCTCACACACACAAAGAATAATAAACCTTTAACATTCTCTATTATAGAAAATATGAATGACATTCTCTCAAATCAAGCCCAAATCCATCCCTATAGCAGAAAAATCTCTAATTTGCACACTTGTATGTGTATTGCATATGTATATATCCTTGGACAGATGTATAGAGTATGCTTAAGTTGTAAGATTTTTCTTCACTTACTGCCTTGTACTTGCTAGAGGAATTAATGCTTTTTCTGATAATGAAATAAGAGTTGTTTTCAGAAACTCATTTTGGTGTTTGCCCTCATGGACACTCTCTCTCTCTCTCTCTCTCTCTCTCTCTCTCTCTCTCTCTCTCTCTCTCATTCGGCAAGCACACACATGTGTGAACACACATTTTAGTTGTACTGAACTTAATGTGAAATTTTAGATAAGAGTCTCATTTATTGGCAATTCAGGGAAAAGGGTTTAGCTTAATCCCCAGTTAATGAAACCCCTGCTGGTGAGTTTCCTTTGTCAACACAGCATTTAGTGCATAGAACTTCATGCCTTCTCGATCACTAAAAGCCACTGTGGTTAGGCCCAACTGGAATGTAAAAGTTGGAGGGCAGGGTTTTATAAAATGTTATAAGAAGATTATGTTCAGAAATCACATGGGCTAGCTCTGTTTAAAACTACTTTCCAGTTTCTGTATTTTGCTGTTAAGAGCAGCCAATAACTATGCTTCAAACATAACAAACCATGTCGTGGGAATCAAACATGATTGATTGACCTATGGTTCCTTAAAAAGCCAGGTCTGCCCAGAATGTCCCTCACTCACCTTTAGAGGATAGACACACATATATATATATGACTTCAAAAATTGTAATATTTAACTGTCCAGAGAGATATAATATTTAATCAAACATTGGCCTTTAAGAACGCTATCAGTATAAAGCAAAGAACAATCAGACTGCAACCCACAGACCCAGGAAGGTTACATAGCAAGGGGGACCCTAAGATGATTATGTCTTATAATAAATTTTGGTTTTACTCAATCACTGGGCAAGCCTCAATGAAACATTTCACTATTAGGATAAGAATTTGTACTGTATCAAGCTGATAATAGAAAAAAAAATAAATGAATGAATGAATAAAGAAAGAAAGAGGTAGGTAGATAGATAAATAGAAAGAAAGAAAGAAAGAAAGAAAGAAAGAAAGAAAGATAGAAAGAAAGAAAGAAAGATAGATTGATTAGATAGATAGATAGATAGATAGATAGATAGATAAAAAATGAAAACAAAAAAGAATGCTATCAATAAACCTGGCAGTGGTGGCACACACCTTTGATCCCAGCACTCAGGAGGCAGAGCCAGATGGATCTCTATGAGTTTGAGGCCAGCCTGGGCTACAGAGTGAGATCCAGGCCAGGCACCAAAACTACACAGAGAAACCCTGTCTTGAAAGAAAAAAAAAAGAATGCTATCAGTAATTGATGCATTATTTTTGCTAGTATTTACAATAAAGACAAACTACGATGATATTCATTCAACACTAAACATGTATCACAGTTTCTCTTTGGAGGTATAAGAAGCACTTTCGATTTGATTTAGTCTATCAATATGGTCCCTCGGGTGGCTAAAGAAAACCCCCTAACAATGGCGACAGTCACAAGGCAGGGATGTGCAAATGATCACAGTAATTAATGGGTGGTGTGAGAATCTGCCCTGGTCCCTTCACCTCTATGTTACTTCAGGGGATTCAACCCATAATTCCTCTACAGAGTCATTTTAAAGCCACGAAGAATAGACTGCTGGTAAAACCAAAGCATGAATAAAGACGTAAGACTCTAAGTTTATTTGAAAACTATGAAACACTATTTTTAAAGCTGGTCTTTCAGAAAACACCTCTTTTCTTGCATCTCTATACATTTTAAATCACAGTAGTGAGGAATGAACCCAAGGCCTTGTTTATGCTAAGCAAATGATCTGCTGTAAGCTATAAGATAAGCTATCTTCCCATTCTTGAATGTTTCTCTTCCTTAAAAGTTCTAGAAATGGCTGGGCACCAGCGGCAGCATGTCTTTAATGCCAGCACCCTGGAGGCAGAGACAGGTGGATCTTTGTTGAGTTCAGGCCAGCCTGATCTAAGAAATGTTTTCCAGAACACCCAAAGCTGTTACACAGAGAAACTCCATCTCAAAAAAAAGGCCTAAAATGTTAAATTAGTATGTGGATAAACCAGATACTTTTCAAAATTATTTTAGCCTTGTCAGTTTTTTTTAATCCAAAGTAATGCTTAGCTACTAAAGGGTTTTGTCTTTCTATCTTTTCCTTCCTTCCTCCTTCCTTCCTTCCTCCTTTCTTTTTCTTTCTTTCTTTCTTTCTTTCTTTCTTTCTTTCTTTCTTTCTTTCTTTTCGTTTTTGTGTTTTGTTTTTTGCTTTTTGTTTGTTTCTTTGTTTCTTTGTTTTTCAAGACAGAGTCTCTCTATGTAGCCTTGGCCTGGAACTCACTCAGTAGATAAGCTGGCCTCAGACTCAGAGATCCATCTGCCTCTGCCTCCAAAATGCTGGGATTAAAAGCGTGCACCGCCACCACCTGGCTCTACTAAAGAATTATAACTTTAATCTAAGACTCTGCATAATTTCATTGAAATGACTGCTTTGGATGTCCTTGTTTAAACTTAGCTATATATACATAAAGTTTAAAATACAAAGACCAGAAATCCCAGGTACCCTTCAAGTGTAGAAAAACAATGTCTACAGACTCCCAGCAGAGACTGACTTACCCTTTTATGCAGTGCTGAGAAATCCACTAACCTGACTCTGCCCTTTGAGAAATAAAATCAAACATTTGCTTCCATGACCCCAATACTGAATTCATCATCCTGTTACGCTGTGGATATCTCTCTGTATTCTGTGAATGTGTTGCTCTGATTGGTTAATAAATAAACTGCTGATTGGCCAGTGGCCAGGCAGGAAGTATAGTATAGGTGTGACAAAGAGAGAGGAGAATTCTGGGAACAGGAAGGCTGAGTCAGGAGTCACCAGCCACACACAGAAGAAGCAAGATGTAAAGTCAGAACTGGGAAAAGGCATCAAGCCACATGACTAAACATAAATAAGAATTATGGGTTAATTTAAGATGTGAGATCTAGCTGGCAAGAAGCCTGAGCCTTTAGGCCATATAGTTTTAATTAATATAAGCCTCTGTGTGTTTATTTGGATCTTAGCGCCAGCAGGCCCAGGGAGGACTGGAGAAAGCTCCAGCTACACTGTTACTTGATTTCTCCTTGCTTAGCTACATTACATGTTATCATTTTCAATTTGTTTCTATCCCTTTTCTTCCTTTGCTATTATTTGTTCCTTTGAGATTTTTTTGCTTGTTTGTTTTTGTTTGTTTGCTTTGAAACAAAAATTTCATAACACAGGCCAGCCTGAAACTCACTGTATATCAGCTGGCCTCAAACTTTGGCATCAACCCTCTTTACTTTATTTTTAGTTGATTTGAATTTAGTTGAATTGTTCATACTTATAATAATTCACTATATGTATACAATGGATAGTGATTATAGTACATAATAACAATCAAACTTTTTCCAGAGCTTCACTCTGCTAAAGTAATGCCAGGATAACTATGATTCTTAGGAGCTTGGAAGATGACTCAGCAGTTGAAGTAAGGGGACCAGAGTTTGGATCCCTGGGACCCATGTAAATGGCAGATAGGTGTGGTAGCTTGCCTGTAGCTTCCACCTTGGAAAGCAGAAGCAGGGAATCTCATGGCAAGCTAGCTAGCAAAGTCAGTCACATCAGGCAGACCTGGGTTTGACTGAGAGACTTTGCCTCAAAGAACAAAGGAGAAGAGTCATCAAGAAATAGTCTCTAGGCTGGAGAAATGGCTCCACTATTAAGATTGGTTGCTGGTCTTCTAGAGGACCCAAGTTCACTTCCCATCACCCACATACCCACAACCACCTGAAACTCCAGCTCCAAGGGGTCTGCTTTCCCCTCTAGCTTCATGGGCACCTGCCTTTACATGCACAAATCCTACATGGACACATATACATAACTCAAAAATAATAAATCTTAAAACCCAAAAGATTGTTAACAACAACCTCAAACTCCCACATGCCTGTGTACACAGAGGCATCTATGGCGTATACCCACATATACATGTGCTCCTATACACATTCAAAGAAAAAGAAAAAATCTGACTCAGCCTACTTTGAATACCAAGAGAAAGGAGAATTCCAGAAGTTTCTGTTCACACACCTGGATTTTATAGAAATGTGGATAACAACAAAAGGGCTAACATTTAAAGAAAATTACACATCAAAAAAGAAGGCCCATATGAAAAGCACAGGGTCTGTCCTTTGTATTCTGAGGAGATGGACTTGGGGAACAGAATAGTCTACAATGTATTGGCAGGCTTTTCAAAGCCTGTTCAGGATGTTCTTCTCTTACATGCAGCAGTTTATTGAGATGCAGAGCTCTCCTTATAGAGAGAGTGACTGTGCTTCACCTCCTTTTTACAAGATATTTTAGAATATGTAATAACACACCGACTTACGGTCTTGCCATAGGTGCTGTAGTATTAAGAGCCCCTGAAGAGCTCTGAGCTTTTGTGGAAGTGAAGTCTCTATAAATAGTAATGAGGTCAATTCTCTCATATTTTGAAGGGCAGGAGTGAAAGTTTATGGAATGAGATGGAGCCAAGGGAGTGTAGGCCTGGATGTGGTGATTTCCAAGTGTTTACAATGCTCCTGCTCCAGCAACAGAACAAAGCTGAACTCAGAGTCCTTTTAAAATCTGAGACTCCAGCTCATTATTACCAAAGTGGGTATTCCCTCTATCCTTTATAGCTCCCCAAAACCATGCCTTCAGTTTATAGGTGAGTTTGCAATATTTAGAAAGAAAGAGCTCAAATAAGCCAGTTAAGGCAACAATCTGAACAGATAGCACAATTACTATTTGGGTACACATTGAAGAAGTTTCTTCTTTAAAACAAAGAGGGAGAATTTGGGACTGTTTGTATCTCATTAATGCTGATTGAAGACCTGGAAAAGCATATGAATGAGATAGGTTTTATATGTTTATTACATTCAAATCACAAATTTGGCCCTGTGATTTCAAACTATAAACATATTAATTCAAACAATTTATTACAGAATTCATAAGATTAAAATGTAACTATTTGTAATAAGCACCCCCATGGTAAGACTAGAGAGGTAGATATCTATAGGTCATCACAAGCTCTTCCTTATAATGCATCCAACAGCCTCAGTGTAATCAGAAGCAAATTTAGTAGTGGTATCTTTGATAGAAGTAAAAAATAATGGCCTCATGGCAAAGTCCAATTTCATAATGGTGATGGGAGTGGAACTGGACGAGAAAGAGGCATAATAATCATCATGTATAATTGTGGCTTTCTGTGTTGTCATTGTGGAACAGAATTTAGAATATCTATGAATGAATAGATGGCACATATTTCATCCAATGTTCCATACTTATTCACCTCAGCTCTAGGTTAACTGGAAGATAACTTTAATACAGACATTAAAATTCCTCTAAGCACTATGAGTTATCTATAAGTAAGAGAAATTGACATAATGAAATAATAGTTTTAGGAAATTTCTAAATGAAAATATCAATGTAATATTGTTTATGCAATAGAAAGACAAAAGAATTCTCACATTTGCTTAAGGATAAAAAGGATCAATGGACATGAGGATAAAGATAATTAGATATAGCATATTAAAATCCATTCCAAGTCTGCAATGATTAAATTTATATGGAACTATATACAATCAGTGGTGTGGCTGGAGAGTTTCTCTCCAGCTCCCACCAAGCCCCATTAGTCCCGCAGCCCACTTATAAAATAAACACAGAGACTCTTATATTATTTAAACTGTTTGGCCTAATGGCTCAGGCTTCTAGCTATCTAGCTCTTACATCTTAAATTAACCCATTTCTATAAATCTATACCTTGGCACATGGCTCATGGCTTACCAGTATCTTACATGTTAGTACTCATGGCAGTGGCTGGCAGCGTGTCCTGACTTTCTGCCTTCCTGTTCCCAAAATTCTCTTCTCTGCTTGTCCCACCTATACTTCCTGCCTGGATACTGGCCAATCAGCATTTTATTTATACAGAGCGATATCCACAGCACTTCCCCTTTTCTTTTTTTTTTTTTTTTAAAGGAAGGTTTTAACTTTCACATAGTAAAATTACATATAACAAAACAATTATCAAGCAAGAATTACAGTTACAATATTAAAGAAGATATCTTATCTAGCCTATATTTGTGAGTCTAAGGTTTCATAGCTAACTTATCTTTTATCATAACTGAAGAAATTATAACTATCTAGTCTTCAACTACATCAAAGACCTTAGAAGGATATAATATTACTTGAGAAATGGGAGACAGATGCAAGCAACTTTCAGAAGTCTTGCAAGAGTAGACAGAGACAGTTGGCAGCCTGGACAGTCATCCAAAGTTCTTTTGTAAAATTGGGGCATCTGTCTTCAGCCCACAGGCCTAGAGTCTCTCAGTCACTTTTCTCTGTGTAATATCCACCTTTACATGGCTTATTTTTTATACTACCTTTACTGTCTCTTTAAAGACTTTATTTTTAAAAACTATCTATTTGTTTATAATTGCATATATTTCTTTTTCTCTCTCTTTCAAGCCTCTATACATTTTTACACACATTGTAAACCATTTAAAGTCTTGTTTCATCTGAATCTGCCTTATTGTGTAACTATTGCTTTAAATTGCAGCAGTTAGTACTAAAGTAGAAGTCTTGGCTGTTAGCTCCACCCAATTTAGTTTTTCAACATGGTGGAGATAATTTACCACTAGTGCTGGGAGCCATAGTGGGTCTATACTTCTATCCAAGCACTGTGTAGCCCAAAAACCTCTTTTTTTATTTTATTAGCAAAGGCTAAATCCACCACACAGCAGCAGCATAATGTGCAGCTTGGAGACATGGTGGGATAAAACCTAAAACCAATTCTGCTTCATATGAAAGCCCTTAATAAATTGTTAGCAATATATAATAAATAAATAAAAGTTTTAAGAATACTTATGCTTAGTGGAACAAAATAAACTAGAAATAAAAACAATCAGCTAATTTCAGAAGCAAACATTCAAATAAATTCTAGTTGTATACAAAAGTTGGTTATTAGAAAAAAAATGAGTGCAAAACTGTAGGTAATGATTTATGGGTGTGTCTCGGCTGATGGAATGCCCAGCTTGCATGAAGTTTTGGGTTCAATCCCCAGCACTGAATAAACTGGGAGTAGTAGCACATGCATTAGGGAGATAGTGAGTCCAATGCCAAGGTAGATTTCATGAAAACTCTTTTTAGAAAGGAAGGAAAGGAGGAAAGGAGGGAGGGAGGAAGGGAGGAAGGAAGGGAAGAAAGAGGGAAAGGAAGCTTGAGAAGGGCATTATTAAAGAGCAAAGGGACTTCAAAGTACATAGGTTATCAAAGCACATTGGAATATGCTAATTAGCCATGTCAGAGGAGTAACAGGTGGCACCTGAGCTTCAGGAGTTTGGCCCACCAGGAAGCAAGTCATTGATAGGTGAATCGTGGATAGGCAAGGCCCTGAGGGCTTTGGCTCCAGAATGTCTCTTGCTACTGTTGTGCCTTTACATGTTTGCCACTGACATTTTTCTTCTGGTATCTGGCATGGTATGAATTGGGTGTGAGGGCATCCCCACTGCCTTTACTGTAGTGTGATTATCTCATGGAAATATCCCAGTCTACTAGGCATTTTTACCTGTGGATTATTATGAAGATGATTTCCTCTTGAGCTGTGCTATTCAATTGAAGTAATTATTTCATGCAATAATAGGGTTAATTTAAATAGAATTTTGATGATTAAGGGTTTTTAACAAATGTAGTAAGGAATTATGATAGAGGTTAGTTTAGTGAGAAAGTTAATATAAGTTATATGCATGTGGGGGGTATAAGCATATTTGGGGTATATGCATGTGTGAAGGTTATATGCATGTGGGGGGGTACATGCATGTGGGGGGTATATGCATGTGTGTGGGGTTACATGCATATGTGGGGTTATATGCATGTGTGGGATATATGCATGTGGGGGGTATATGCATGTTGGGGGTATATTCATGTGTGGAGTTATATGCATGTAGGGGGTATATGCATGTGTGGGGTATATGCATGTGTGGGGTATATTTATGGGGGGGTATATGCATATGGGAAGTATATGCATGTTGGGGAGAGCCACAGAAGCCAGATGTGTTGGATCCCTCTAAAGCTGAAGTTTCAAGAGGTCGTGAGCACCTGACATGGTGCTAAATCCAAACTCAGATCCTCTGGAGCAGTACACACTCTTAGCCACTGAGCCATCCTTCCAGCCCAAATGTATTTCCTTTTGATAATGATACACAAAATATATACACAGAAGTTTTTAAAGCAAACATTTTGAGATAGACTGTGTACCTCAACGACACATTTTGAAATTTTTATTTTTTATTTTTATTTTGGTTTTTCGTGACAGAGTTTCTCTGTGTAACTCTGCACCTTTCCTGGATGTTGCTTTGTAGACCAGGCTGGCCTTGAACTCACAGAGATCCACCTGCCTCTGCCTCCTGAGTGTTGGGATTAAAGGCATGTGCCACCGCCGCCCGGCTTTGAAATTTTTATGAACTGGCTCTCTATGTCTGCTTTTCTGAAGGTGTAAACACTTACTTGATTTTGTTGTTGTTGTCTTGGGTTTTTATTTTGTTTTGTTTATGAGGGTTTTTTTGCTTTTGTTTTTGTTTGTTTTGTCAATTTGGTTTTCTGTGTGTAGTTTTTTTGTTTTGTTTGTTTGAGGGATTGTTTGTTTGTTGGCCTAAATGATGTATCTCATTGTTTTCAACTTCAGATGAAAGAGTTAAAAATTGCTGGGCAGTGGTGGCACATGCCTTTAATCCCAGCGCTCGGGAGGCAGAGGCAGGTGGATCTCTGAGAGTTCAAGGCCAGCCTGGGCTACCAAGTGGGTTCCAGGAAAGGCGCAAAGCTACACAGAGAAACCCTGTCTCGAAACACCAAAAAAAAAAAAAAAAAAGTTAAGTGAGTGGGTGTCATTGACACAGAAGGATGTTGTGGCACTATAAACAAATGAAACCCTGATAGTGCTGAACAAGGCCACACTTTAAATTACATATCCTTGTGAATTCAACTACCCTTGATAAGTCATAATTACACAAATAGTCATCTATTTCACTTAAAAATGAAGGTACTAAGGAAAGCACATGGATGTTTGACGTACACTTTCACATGATAATTTTTAATCTCCAACAATTTAAGGACTTGCCCTAGACTTTGTGAGGAGCTACTGGTCATTGGTGGTTGCTAGGAGAGGGATAGTCAGTTTTCTTCAGACGTGGTCCCTGATAGGTTGACTACCCATGCTCCAGTGGGTGTTCCTAAACCAAGGCACATACAGGCAGAACTAAGTGAACTCCAGGGGTTTTTAAAAAAGGGTATATGGAGAGCGGAAGTGGTGGGGGTTATAGAAGTAATTATGAGGGAGGGAGTTGAGAATGGGTTTTATCAAAACACACTATATTTATGTATGAATTCTCTAACAATAAGAACCATAAAAGTATGTTCTTTCATTGGTCTATTCCTTTTCCCAGGTTAACTCCTTAAAGACTCAGCCCCCTCCTACATTCTCAGAGGCAAACTTCTCAAAGGATCGACTTGAATGAACAATTTGTAGTTTAAAAACAGAGTCTAGCCAGGTGGTGGTGGTGCACACCTTTAATCCCAGCACTTGGGAGGCAGAGCCAGGTGGATCTCTGTGAGTTTGAAGCCAGCCTGGTCTACAGAGTGAGATCCAGGACAGGCACCAAAGCTACAAAGAGAAACCCTGTCTCAAAAAATAATAATAATAAATAAAAAACTGAGTTTCATAACATGTTTATCTTTCTGAGTCTGGGTTACCTCACTTAGGATGATATTTTCTAGTTCCATCCATTTGCCTGAACATTTCATGATGTCATTGTTTTTCATAGCTGAGTAATACTCCATTGTGTATATGTACCTTTTCTTTATCCATTCTTTGGTTGAGGAGCATCTAGGTTGCATCTAGGTTCTGGCTATTATGAATAATACTGCTATGAACATAGTTGAGCAAGTGTTCTTGTAGTATGATTGCATATCCCTTGAGTGGTATCATTAGGTATTGAGGTAGATTGAGTCCCAATTTTTTGAGAAACTGCCATACTGATTTCCCAAGTGGCTATAGAAGTTTGCATTCCCACCAACAGTGAAGGAGTATTCCCCTTGTTCTGTATCCTCTCCAACATAAGCTGTCATCAGTGTTTTTGATCTTAGTCATTTTGACAGATGTAAGATAGTATCTCAGAGTCATTTTGATTTGCATTTCCCTGATGACTAGGGATATTGAGCAATTCCTTAAATATCTTTCAAACATTTGGGATTCACCTATTGAGAATTCTCTGTTTAGCTCTATAGCCCATTTTTTTCATTGGATTGTTTGGTATTTTGCTGTCTAGTTTCTTGAGTTCTTTATATATTCTGGAGATCAGCTCTCTGTCAGATGTGGGGTTGGTAAAGATCTTTTCCCATTCTGTAGGCTGTCATTTTTGTCTTTATTTACTGTGTCCTTTGCCTAACAGAAGCTTCTCATTTTCAGGAGGTCCCATTTATTAATTGTTGTTCTCAGTGTCTGTGCTACTGGTGTTATATTTAGGAAGTGGTCTCCTGTGCCAATGCATTCTAGGCTACTTCCCACTTTCTCCTCTATCAGGTTCAGTGTAGCTGGATTTATGTTGAGATCCTTGATCTACTTAGATTTGAATTTTATGCGTGGTGATAGATATGAGTCTATTTACAATCTTCTACATGTTGACATCCAGTTATGCCTGCACTATTTGCTGAAGATTATTTCCTTTGTACAGTTTTGGCTTCTTTGTCAAAAATCAGGTGTTCATATGTGTGTGGATTAATGTCAGGGTCTTCAATTCGATTCCATTGGTCCACATGTCGGTTTTTATGCCAATACCAAGCTATTTTTATTACTATAGCTCTATAGTAGAGCTTGAAGTAAGGGATGGATATGCTTCCAGAAGTTGCTTTATTATAAAGGATTGTTTTAGATATCCTAGGGGTTTTTTGTTTGTTTGGTTGGTTGGTTTTCAAGACACGGTTTCTCTGTGTAGCTTTGTGCCTTTCCTGGAACTCACTCTATAGACCAAACTGGCGTCAAACTCACAGAGATCCACCTGCCTCTGCCTCCCGAGTGCTGGGATTAAAGGCGTGTGCCAACACCTCCCGGCAAGATATCCTAGGCTTTCTGCTTTACCATATGACTTTGAGTATTGTTCTTTCAAGGTCTGTGAAGAATTTGTTGGGATTTTGATGGGGATTGCATTGAATCTGTACATTGCTTTTGGTAAGACTGCCATTTTTATTATGTTGGTTCTATGAGCATGGGAGATCTTTCCATCTTCTGATATCTTCTTCAATTTCTTTCTTCAAGGACTTAAAGTTCTTGTCATACAGGTCTTTCACTTGTTTGGTTAGAGTTACCCCAAGGTATTTTATATTATTTGTGGTTATTGTAAAGGGTGATGTTTCTCTGATTTCTTTCTCTGCCTGTTTATCATTTGTGTATAGGAGGGCTGTGTACTCACTCATAAGTGGACACTAGATGTAAAGCAAAGGATAATCAGCCTACAACTCACAGCTCCAGAGAACATAGGAAACAAGGAGGACCCTAAGAGGGATGTTCAGATCACCTTGAGAAGGGGAAACAGAGGAGATTCTCATGAGTAAACTGGGGATGGGGGGGGGCAATAGAGAGAGGAAATGGGGGATGAGAACATGAGGAAATAGTATGGTTGAGCTGGGGGAGGGATTGTGTGGGAGAGCAATGAAAGAGATATCTTGATAGAAGGAGACATCATGGGGTAAAGGAGAAACCTGGTGCTAGGGAAATTCCCAGGAATCCAAAAGGATGACCCCAGCTTAGACTACTAGCAACAGTGGTGAGGGTGCCTGAACTGGCCTACCCTGGTAATCAGATTGGTGAATACCCTAACTGTCATCATAGAGCCTTCATCCAGTAACTGATGGAAACAGATGTAAAGCACCAGGCTGAGCTCTGGGAGTCCAGTCAAAGAGAGGAAAGAGATATTATATAAGCAGGAGAGGGGGGTCAAGGTCATGATGGAAAAATCTACAGAGACAACTGAATCAAGCTAAAAGGAACTCATGATCTTTAGACCAACAGCTGTGGAACCTGCATGGGACTGGACTAGACCCTCATATATGGGAAACAGTTGTGTAGCTAGGTCTGTCTGGGGGGTCCCTGGCAGTGTGATCAGTATCTATCCCTGGTGCATGAGCTCACTTTCTGAATCCCTTTACCTATGGTGGAACACCTTGCTCACCCTTGATGCACCAGGGATGGGCTTGGGCCTCCCTCAGCTAAATGTACCAGGCTTAGCTGTCCCCCTATGGGAGAACTTACCCTGTTGGAGGAGGGGATGAGGGGGATCTGTGGTTGGTATATAAAATGAATTTTTAAAAAATAAAATACATATAACAAAACTGAATCTCCATTCACTTCCTAAGAGCCCTTCACCTGTGAAGTTACTAGACTGTCGGCTAAGACTACTAACTGAAGACTTGGTACGTTAATGAATCCCAGAATGGCTGCAGGAGAAAGGCAACAAAAGTAAGCAAAAGCATATCCCTGGGAGAATGTGGTGTGCAAGTGAGTGGACCATGCAAATGACATTTCTGAGGGTTTCCTAGCTTTCTGTTCCAGCAGCTCACTCAGACCTCAGTACACAGCAGCTCACTCAGACCTCAGTACACAGCGGCTCACTCAGACCTCAGTACACAGTGGCTCACTCAGACCTCAGTACACAGTGGCTCACTCAGACCTCAGTACACAGCGGCTCACTAAGACCTCAGTACACAGCGGCTCACTCAGACCTCAGTACACAGTGGCTCACTCAGACTGCAATACACATACTATTGTGTATATACATATACCTTCTGTCTTCTTAAAACCTTCCCCATATGCTTGCAACCAAAGTCTCTGTTTTAGTTGATTTGGACTACTATAACAAAATACTAGAGCTTCATAGCTAGTATACAATAAAAATGTGTTCCCTGCAGTTCTGGAAGCTAGGAAGTACAAGATCAATGTAGACTCAATATTTAGTGAGGATTCACTTCTTGTTTCATAGACAGTACTCTTTTGTCTGTATCTTTATGATGTAGAAGAGGACAATGGAGAAGTAGCTATCTGGTCTACCTTTTATACAGGCATGAATTCTATTTACAAGAGCTCTTCATGGTATAATAATCTCCTAAAATTTTCATCTCCAAATACCATCCTGTGTGGCAGTTAACTAACATGTAAGTAAGTAAGTAGAACTTTCAAATGTGAATTTAGGAGGGACACAAATAGTCAGAATTTGCAAATATTTCCAGGTGATATGTTTTCTCCCTAGATTACATTTGTAAATAGGAAAAATGCCTTTAAAGTTCTCTTTATACTTATATATTTGTCTCTGTGTGCCAATGTGTGTATGCCCCCAGGGCACATGCATGTGTATGATACCACAGTGTGCATGCGGTCAGAGAACAATTTGTAGGCAATGGTTTTCTCCTCATACCATGTGGGTCCTGAGGCTCACACTAGGGCATAGTCTTGGCCACAAGCATATTTACATGCTACGTTATCTTGCCAGCCCAAGGCATGCATTTTAAAATTCACAAATACTAGATTGGAAATTTAGTCAAATAATTTAACTCTCCTGAAGCACTGAGTCTAGAATTCCTGTTTCTCTGCTGTCAGATCTTTGGTGTTCAGAGATAAATGTGGTTCACATTGTGGTAGTAGCCAGGAAACTCACCTAGAGAGGTCTGAGTGATTGCTGCCACTGGGGCCTCACCTTAATAGCACTATGCAAGGTAAGCAGTTCAGCTGAAAGCATTAAGACCACTTACTTGTAATTCTACCATAGATTGGTAGAAAAGCCCAAGAAACTGTGTTTTGACATTACTATGAACTGAAATTTATTGCATCTTCTATTTTAGCTACAGCTATAGTTGGGCAGTTGAATGGCTCTTTTCATCAAATGGAAAGCCAGTGAAAGCACTTTCTAATTCTAGTGTTAAAACACACACCTGCAATTTTATCCAAAGAAGAATAAACCCAAGTCAGCTGTAATCCGCTAGGTGTTCTTGAGTCTCTCTGTGCTTTGTATAACTGAAGAAATGCAGGTAATTTATTAATAACTAACACAACATTTATCACATACTGAGTACCTACATTGTGCCAGGTACTGGTCTACATGCACCACACACATGATTCATTCTTTATTTCTTTCATCAAATATTTGTTTTACTAAGCATACTATGTGACACTAAATATTCACACTTGACACTCACTGAGAATATAACAATGAACAAAACAGCACTTGATCTCCATAAGTTTCATAGATTTCATCTAATTATCACAATCCACTCACTGTGGTTACATTTTTCAAAGGAATAAAATACCCTTGAGAGATTAAATAAGTTACCTAAGGTCAATACAACCGATGAGCTCTTTGACTTAACATTTCTGATTCTTCCCATTTGACTATACTGCCTGTAATTAAATCATTGACTATGAAAAATGGGGCATATTTATAGCCAGAATAACACTGTTGAGAAGTTGATAATCACTGATAATACATGTTAGGACCTCCTCACATATATTAGTTCCTTGATTAATTTACTACAAATGCAGGTTACTTCCCATAAGTAATGTTTCCATTGAAACCAACATTTCCTAAAACACTTAAACAACAGTTGAAAATTACCACTAACTTATCAGTGAAGTGGAATCTAGAATGCTCTGTGGTCAATAGAAACAATTTCCCAGATGTTCTATCCAAGATGGATGCTACAATTTAATTAAATCACTTTTATTAATTTAATTAATAAAAGCTGATTCTGTTTTTATTTTAATTCTTTATATAGAGAAAATGCCTATTATATACCAAAAACATCTCTAGGCACTGGCATGCAGTAATGGGGAAAAATACTGACTTTTAAAGGTATTCATATACAAGTCATATAGTAGCAAATACATAGCGAAAAAGAAGCATAGATGAGGGCAGAAAATATGATTGGTCAGTTCAAAAAAGCCCCCTATGATTTCCTCAGAATTCTTATATTAGAACTAAATCTCCAATGTGATAGGGGATGTGATCAGAGCATGAAGATTGCACCCTCATGCATATGATTAGTGTCCTTAAAACAGACCTTATTTATCTCTTCTGCCTCATTAGGACCCAGAAAGAGGACACCAGATATGACGGTGATTCTCAATCTGTGGATTGTGACCCCTTAGCTTTGAAAAACACAAGATATCTGCATTATGATTCAAAACAGAAGCAAACTTACAGTTATGAAGTAGCAACAAAATAATTTGATCCTTGGAGGTCACCACAACATGAGTAACTGTATTTTAGGGTTGCAGCATTAGGAAAGTTGAGAACTGCTGAGCTCTGAGGAAGGGGCTGATGTTACAAATCAGCTGGCATCTTGATCTTGAACTTCTCAGATTCCCATAATATTAAGAAATACACCACTGGGGCTGGAGAGATGGCACAGAAGTTAAGAGCACTGGCCGCTCATCCAGAGGTCCTGAGTTCAATTCTCAGCAACCACATGGTGGCTCACAACCATCTGTAATGAGATCTGGTGCCCTCTTCTGGCCTGCAGGCATACATGCAGACAGAATACTGTATACATAATAAATAAATAAATCATTTAAAAAAATACATCATTGTAACTAACCTGAAAAAAAACTAATTCTTGTAAGTGGACTTTCTTTCCCTCCAGCCAGTTCCCAAATAACCAACATGGAGACTAAATATTAATTATAAATGCTTGGCCAATAGCTCAGTATGGAGTGCCCATCTTGCTTCTCCTTGTGTCTGCTTGCAACTCTTGATTCATCCCTTCTTCTTCCCGGCATTCTCAGTTTGGCTCTTCCGCTTAACCTTATCCTGTCCTGCTACTGGCTATGTAGCTTCTTTATTAAACCAATCACAGCGACATATATTCACATAGTGTAAATAAATCTCCATATTTTCTTTCTTATAATAAATATGACTCTATGCAAATGTAAGGGTTATGTAGAATACACTTTAGAGTACAAAAAACCCTAATATATAACATTTCCAGGTATACACCAATTTGAGTCCTAAGTTATAAATTGGATAGTTTATCAGAGACATTCTTTGTAAAAATCTATTCTTAGTAGTGAAGAATTAGATACATCTAAATTAAAACAAAGAACCTGACTAAATCCTGGGGACAGATAGACAAATATAAATAATATAAATAGTGAGTGTGAGGTAGAAAAGAGAGAACTCAATGCAGGACATAGGATGGGGTTTCCTTGACAAGAGAAAGACAAACTTGAACAAACAGGAGGAGCTACATGGTTCCTGGGTGACCACACAGCTATATTTGCAAGTATCGTAAGTATCATTACTCAAATGACAACTCTGAATATTCTTTTTTGAAAAGTAATTTGGCCACACATTTTCAATTAATTTTTAATTCATGTAAGGTAATGTGATCCAAATACTTAACCTCACAGCATGGTCTACCAGGAAACAGTAGTATCAACATTAATTGACAGACCATAAGAAATGCCAAACTTCTGGCTCTACCACCCACAATACTCCCAGGTGATATTTGAGAAAGGCTATGCTTATGTTCCAGTGACTTTATCGTATAACTTTAGGCAAGTGTTTCAATCACTAAATCTAAATTACTCGTCTCTAATGCCCAGAGAAACTTCTTCACTCCATCTTAGATATTTAATAGTAAGATCAAATAAAATGAACTCTTTGAAAGCATAACTAGTTGTCTTCCCTAAAATGGGTATCTGTTTCCAGTGAAAGTTCAGGGAGCCCAGACCAGTACCGGGAGAGCTATGGCCCTGGCCTCACTGCTGCCTCTGTGAGAACAGCTCAGGGAAGTATCTCTTCTGATGACACAATGATCAAGTTTATTAAAGAGTCAAGGAAATAGGTAGCCTTAGGAGATTCAAAGGTGAGCATCCATTAAAGATATAATGCAAGTGCACCTGCCTGCACTCTTCAGTGCTCCTGTTGTTGGCATAATGGAAAGGAAAAAAACCAGGAAGGATGGGAATTAGGGTTTCTTGGGGGCTTCCCTGCTAGATGAAAGGCTTACTAATTGCTTTCCAATAGCAGCGTCCTATAGCAGATCTCTAAGCTTGGTAAGAGCTGTCTGTCACCTTGGAACTTCCTAAGCCAATAGGCCTCCTTTTAAATGAAGCATCAAAAGCATTTAAAGAGCATATCACTTTTCACACATTGTATATATGTACACATACAATTATAGTAAAATACAATAAAACTTTTAAAATGTTTAAAGGACATCAGGATAGCTTGTTAGGTAAACACACTTACAGGAAAACCTGAAGACCTTAATTGGATCTCCAGGACCTATGTAAAGGTAGAAGAAGAGGACTCCAAAAAGTTATCTTCTGATATCCGGGTGTTCACTATGGCCCATACATATGTACAGTAATAATAATAATTACTATTATTATAAAGTTTTAAGATGGTTAATATCTCTTTAAAATAAAATTGTATTCCATGAGAGTCTGTGAGATATTTAAGGGGAGGGTTCTGAGGTCAGGCAAGTTTGACAGATGCTGAACACACCCCTTCTCCTGTAGGGTCATGGAGGAAATCCTGCTTGACTTTGCCTAATAAAGCATTTTCAAATGTACTTGACTGCATTCTTGCATTATTACTTATTAACATACTACAGTTTACATAGTAGATCTAAGATTATATACTTCATAATCTAGCCAGGCAGTAGTGGTGCACGCCTTTAATCCCAGCACTTGAGAGAAGAGCCAGGTGGATCTCTGTGAGTTTGAGGCCAGCCAGGGCTACAGAGTGAGTTCCAGGAAAGGCACAAAGGTACACAGAGAAATCTTGTCTCAGAAAAAAAAAAAAAACCCTGATACTCTTCTTTATTACAAGATCTAATATAATCTTAATAAACGCAACAGAGGATGGCATAGCATGTATTTATGGAAGAACACTACAACCCTACTCTACACTAGATTCTTCTTCACTACAGAAACCACGTTTTACCCTCAACACATGGCACAAGACAAGATACCTAGTCTGCTCTTAGTGTTTGTTAAACTTTTTAATTGTTTTAAGCTAACATACAATTAATGGATTCCATGACAGCCTTTGCTTCATAGCTGCCATTTTACTCTGTGCCTGTTTAGAACTCATTTTGCATGGATGTGTAAAAGCATTGGGTTTTGGATCTGACTGGGTTTTGCACGCTGGATATCTTCATCCAAAACACTTATTTGAATTTGTTATGAGCTATGCTAAGCAATCCATGGGGAAAGGCAATTCTAAAAATTAATTTAGAAATAAGAATGATATCAACTTGGGCTTCTCTTCCATCATAGCTTCTAAACATTGAACAATATCATATTGTGATATATCTAGAGAACCCTAACTCATTTCCCCCTAAAACCCAAAGCCATTGTTGTTTTCTATAAAATTATAGAAAGAAGTAGAAGTTGAATTCTGAACCAAAGAGTCTACAGGGAATTAGACTCACTATTCCAAGTTTATAGCCTTTAGTTATCAAACTGCTGATAAAGTAAAGAAATACACCCAGGGGCCTCAATTACTCTTAATCATGCTGCTTGTTTGGCATTGTGTCCCTGGCCTCTGTACTACATCCTGAGGGAGGCATTTTAAATCAGCAAAGCTACCAGAAAAACAGGAAGGAGGGGTCAATGAGGAGGAAAAATGCACATTTCTGAACTAAAAATGAAATTGGAATGCTGATGCTCACAAATGTCCCTCAAGGAGCTCTGGGTAAGCATGCACAACTTTGAAGTGACCCACAAACATTGCTCTCTAAAGAACGTTCTCCATCTCAGCCAGATTGTATTTCCCATAACGGGAAATGAAAGCCCTCAAGTTCTGCTCAGTGAGTGATATATACCAGTGCAGCCACAACATCAAGGGTCTAAATATTCCTTCCCAAAACGTTGGTCTTTAGAGTGATAGGAGAAATATTACTTAGAAGGAAAAGCCTAGTTTTTCTGAAGCTCTGAAAGAGATTTAACATAAACTGATCTACTAACAAAATATCCTTTATTACAGCCACAAAGGAAAAAGTTGCATGCACAAAACTATTTTCTAAAATACTGCTCCAAAGTCCCATGGGTTTCTAGCTAAATATAGAGACCACCATACCATTTTAATATCCCTCCAAATTTTTAGTCTACTATTACATCATTTTAAAATGTTTTTTTTTCTGATGCTAGTAACAAATGAAACAGTATTTTAAGTATGTCATTCAAATTTAGTAATTCTATAGTATGTTTATTGCACAGTTTACACGCTGCATTTGGGTATTTGTCCCAAATGCGTATATTCACGTACACACAAATGTTCACATTTCCATAAAGTTATTCAAACAATAATGGTTGGCACCGGCTTTGAATTTATGTTCAAACCACTTATCATAATGTCATTCATACATTACAAATTCCAAAATGTCAGAGGGGAACATTCCAAAGGAGCCTCATTAAGAGTTATTAAAACCATGTCCGAGCTATAACAGATGCTGAGTTTCTTTAAACTTCAATTTCTTGGCTATAAAATAAAGATATAGAATAATACTAGGACATACAGCACAGACGCATGCATGAATGACTAAAAGGGTGTGTTTAAAATCCTTGGTTTCATGAATAATGATAGCTATTATCATTGGTGTTGCTGTTGCTGTTTTTATGATCATTTGTATTAGTTGCCCTTCTCCTTGCTATGGTCAAATACCTGAGAAAAACAACTTAGAGGAAGAAAGGTTAATTTTGGATTGCCATTTAGAAAGCGATACAGTCTCAACATGACAGAGAAGACATGGTGGCCTGAGTGGGAACACATTGTGACCTCATTCCGAAAGCAGAGAGAGGAGAGCAAGTGGGGACACTTTCTACAGCCTCAAAGCCCTCCTCTAGTGACTGAGTTCCTCCCCTGAGACTCCGCCTCCTAAAGGCTCCACAATCTTCCAAAACAGCACCACCAGTTAGGACCAAGTGTTCAAACACATGAACATGTGGAGATGGTCTTACTCCAACCACACCACCATAATTACTGTTAACTTTGAGGGAATTTTCAATGTTCAGTGTAGAGATGGAGTCCACGCAATGGCCTAGCATAAATTAGACTTTTTTTCGAGTTGCTTTCTAACATCTTCCTTGAAGTTAGCAGAAACTGGAAAGTGAGCAGTGGTGAAAGACATGACGGCACCCACCAGAGGTCAAGAACAGTTTCCTGAGAGCAAATAGTAGGTGAGCTGGTGTTAATATATGAATTGGATTTACCCAGCCCACTCAGTTTTAATATCCACATTAAAATTCTAGAACAACACAAATTATTATAGAGGTTACACAGTTGTGTTTATTGTATATTATTATGACTCATAAGCAGGAAAAAGTAAAAAAAAAAAAAAAAAAGGAAATGTGTTTTCCCTCATAATTGACTTCTGCTTTATTCTACACTGTGCTTAAAATCAAATAAAAGGCCGGGCAGTGGTGGCGCACGCCTTTAATCCCAGCACTCGGGAGGCAGAGCCAGGCGGATCTCTGTGAGTTCGAGTCCAGCCTGGTCTACAAAGTGATATCCAGGACAGGCTCCAAAACTACACAGAGAAACCTTGTCTCGAAGGAAAAAAAAAATCAAATAAAAGTATCTACGACATTCTTACCTTAAAATTTCACACTTTGTTTTGTTGTTCATTATCTATAGATTCTGGGGTATGGAAACTTTTTCCACAATTATTTTGGTAAAATACAGCTCAAAGAACTTTCTGAGGCATTTTACATCCAATGGATTTTCCCAATATATTAAATCAAATATCATTTTCTATGTAATATACAATATGGTAAGTTCTTAAGGCATCTATCTGTTAAATAAAATGTATTATTAAAGAGCCTGTGTCTATACATAATTGACTCTTTATAATAAATGGTTGCTAAATCTGAATGTGATTAGTGTTTTACCAGAACAGCCACACGAACTTGTCCTGAAAGGCTGACTCGGTGATGTAAGGAGTGATGTTGCTTATTTACTATTACATGTGTCAGTTCCATTTGGAAACAGTCAGAAATCATCCTGGGAATGTTTAGAGAAAGTAAGTATAAAAGAGAGGTAATGTATACCGATTTTTAAGTAGCATGTCCATCCTGATGATCAGATATTCCTGCCGTTTCCAAAAATGTTAGTGTTGAGATGGACAAAATTTAGTTGAAAATGAAACAGCACTGTAGAGAAATAATTGTCAGGAGTAGATGGGAGCTAAAGAAAGTATGGGTGAGAGATACAAATGCAGTGAAGAAATCAGAAGACTGACGCACATGACCCAAACCAGAAGAAAGGAGGGTAAAATTAGAGGGATGGCTGGTAGAATAAGAATCAGAAATCTGGGGTTGGGGATTTAGCTCAGTGGTAGAGTGCTTGCCTAGCAAGCACAAGGCCCTGGGTTCAATCCCCAGCTTAAAAAAAAAAAAAAGAATCAGAAATCTTCAACTGTCATCCTAAACTTAATGGTCAGGTTTGCTCTCTGCAATCCATCCCTGTCTGTATATAGTCAACACTTCTAGAGCAACAAGTACAGTAAACCTGATGACATCAAAGCTCCTGATGAAGTCTTTCAGGATGAAATTTTAAATGAAAGTCATGATCACAGAGCACAAGACTTCTCTAAGCCCTGTCCAGTATCTATCATACATTAGGTACTAAATAAATTGAGAGCATGTGCTGGCTAATTGTATGTCAACCTGAACCAAGCTAGGGTCATTGGAGAGGAGGGAACCACAATTGAGAAAAAGTCTGTAGAGCATTTTCTTAATTAGTGACTGATGTGGAAGGGTCCCACCCAGTGTGAGTGCTGCCATCCTTGGGAAGGTGGTTCTGGGTTCTATTTAAAAAAAAAAGAAAAGAAAAGAAAGAAAGCAGCTTGAGCAAACCACGAGGAGCAAGCTAGTAAGCATCATTCCTTCCTGGTCTCTATGTCAGCCTCCAAGTTCCTGCCCTGTTTGAGCTTGTGTCCTGACTTACATCAATGATGAACAGTGATGTAGATGTGTAAGCCAAATAAACCCTTTCCCCCTCAAGTTGCTTCCATGATGGTGTTTCTACACAGCAATAGTAACACTAAGACAGAGCAATAGGAATACAGTTCTAGGGATTGTATTACCATATTAAATGAATGCATGGCTGCTAAAAGCATATTTATCAACAGTGCATAATTATTACCATCATAGTTGAGAGCTATTAAAAGTCATGAATTGGGGCTGGAGAGAGAATTCAGTTATTAGGAGCACTAGTTCTTGAAGAAGACCTGGGTTCAATTCCTAGCACCCACAGGTGGTTCACAACCACCCCTAACTCAATTCCAGGATACACAAGACATATAGACATGTACATGAGCAAAACACTCATACACATAAAATAAAATAAACATCTTTTTTTTTTATTTCAAGGACAGAAATTATGTAACGTTCTTTATCCTTGCACACCAAAGCTAAGCAAAGAGCTTGGGTACTGTATCAATATTTATAGGTCAAATAAACTTGGAGAAACATAATAGCTTATTACAGAATTTAGAAATTCAAATCTTTATCTTTGATTTGAATAATACATAAGAGCTTTGAGTTTGTTGAATGTGTAGATAACATGAAACTAGAACGATAAGATGCCTTAAGTGTGTGGCTAATATAGCACCCCACCCCCACTTATTTAACTGCAGTAGTAATGTTAATTGAGCATTTGTTTAAAGTTACCACCTCTAAAAACAAGTTGCTGTGCCTGGTGGTGGTGGCACACGCCTTTAATCCCAGCACTCGGGAGGCAGAGCCAGGTGGATCTCTGTGAATTCAAGGCCAGCCTGGTCTACAGAGTGAGTTCCAGGAAAGGCTTAAAACTACGCAGAGAAACCCTGTCTTGGAAAAAGAAAAAAAAAAAGTGGCTGCAAAGGCAATCCAGGAAAAATTATATTAACTACCTTCAACCAAGACTATGTGGAGGTTGAGGGATACAACTCAGTCATAGAGTGCTTGCCTAGCTTGTGAGCTTTAAGCCCTGAATTTGATCCTTTAGTACCACACTTACACAATTGCTTTATTTTCCCCTCTGGTTGTCATTTAAGTAGGCAATAAAGATTGAAATGTTGTTTAAGGAAATTAATATTACATTTAATCAACTTTAATTTGAAATTACAGGTGAATTTAAGTGACACTGAGAAAGGGGTTGAACCCTAGATTAAGAAGCACAAAGGGGCTGGGTGTGGTAGCACACACCTTTAATCCCAGATCTTGAAAGAGCCTGGTCTACATAGTAAGTTCTAGGGCAGCTCAGGCTACATACACAGATCCAGGATCAAGAAGAAGATGAAGACAAAGAGGAGGAGGAGGAGAAAACTGCATACCAGTGCCCCAAAATCAATTTTGAAAAGAAATCATTGCTGTTGATCAATAATCAGATAGATGTGTTGAGTGATCACCTGATTTTTAAAGATGGTTATTCTCCAGTATCTTTAGGAAACCATATATAGTATTAATCAGTTTTGAAATGGGCCTTTGGCTGAATCTATCAGCCCAGCTTTGGACAATGGCCCTCTGAAACATTCTGGGAGACTTCCCCTTTTATTTGGTGTAATGGGATGTTCTGTATGTCAAATGTGTTGCTCTGATTGGTTAAAATAAATAAAGTGCTGATTGGCCAGTAGCCAGGCAGGAAGGATAGGGTAGGCGGGACAAAGAGGAGGAGAATTGTGGGAAATGGAAGGCTGGGTGGGGAGAGACTGCTAGTGGCCGCCATGACAAGCAAGATGTAAGGTACTGGTAAGCCACGAGCCACATGGCAACTTATAGACTAACAGAAATGGGTTAATTTAAGATATAAGAACTAGATAACAAGAAGCCTGCCACGGCCATACAGTTTGTAAACAATGTAAGTTTCTGTGTGTTTACTTGGTTGGGTCTGAGCGTCTATGGGCCTGGCGGGTGAGAAAGATTTGTCCTGACTCTGGGCCAGGCAGGAAAATGCAAACTACAATTTGGCATCAATCTTACTTTCTCAGCAAGACAGTCTCAGGTAAACTCTGAATCTACAGGACAGTAGGGACCAGGAGGTGAAGGATTCATTCCCAGGTGATCTTTCAGCAAAATTAAAAAAAAAAAAAAAATGCTAATTTCATGTCATAGGGAGGCCACCATGGTTTAGATGGCTTTTGCTTCCCTTTCTTGGCTTAAAACATTTAAATCCTGACAATTCCCACAAAATAAAAAGACCTGTTGAGACGTAAGTTTTTGTATTAGAAATGGAAATTTCTGACATAAGAGGAATGTGCAGAGTTGGGTTTCTGACTGTGTAATTTTACCCTAATTTAGGCAAGAAAATAAGAATTTTCTTCTCCAAACTCATAATTTTTGTGGTAGCTGGTTGTCTCAATGTGACAGTCACTTGAAGAAATAAAAAATTTCAGAGGAAGGAAATTAAAACATCATTATAAAGGAGTAAGGATTGCCTGCTGTGGAATGATTCCAAGAAGTTTAGAAAAATAGTTCACTAACTAGCATTCTACCAGCTCATTTGCCAAAATGTTGACATGAGAGGTCCCTGAAAACTGTCTTAAGTTTCAAAAAAATTCAGTAAGGAAATGGCAAAAAGAATAAACAATCAACTCTACTGCAGCCAGTGAAGAATACGGTCTATGTCCAATGTATACTCTGTGTATAGCTTGAGAGAACTGAAACGGCTTCCCTAACATTCCTTCTTTCTTTTTAAGTATAAACTCACTGAAAAAATTAACTAGAAATTGATGATCTAGCAGTGTTTCTCTGGCTGCCATACAGTATGGGCAATGATTTCTGGACTCCAATTTATTGGTTTGTCAGAAAGTTTGGTTATTTTCATCAATTTAGCTTTACATTTAACATTCCTCTGCTTAATTGAAACCATGTGGATGCATTTGGTAAGCATCCACATTCTTACAGAAGAAAAAAAAAATGGGGTACTTTGTTTCAATTCTTCTGCATTTACCAGTAATTTGTATTTTTCTTGCAGTAACAATTAAATACATAGTTCCCACTTAATAGCCAGCGCCTCCTAATCCTGATTATCAGTAGGTACAGCTGAGACTTGACAAATAGTCAGTTGGCGAGAGAAAGAACATTACTCATAACTTTCTTATAATAATTAAAGACATGGTTTTCTGAGAACTAATCCCAGGATTTTAAAACATGGAAAATTATGACCATTTTAGAAACTTGCTTCATGCTCTTTCTCTAGTTCTTGCTGTCAGAGACCCTGCAACTCAGAACCCACAGAAGCAGAGCAGAGAAGGGCAAAGCAGATGTGCTCCAGTTCATGCCTCCGCCTTGTTCCCCCCAGTCTCACGGAGGAACATGGCTGGGGGTGGCTTTATCATGTAAGTTTTGTGATGAGAAGGATTTCTTCTTTACTTTGGCAAAGTAATACCAAATAAACCGAAGACAGCAAGATGGCTTGCCTAGCTAATACATATTTGAGAATGAGTAACTCGTGGAAAAGTAACTTCCCCCTGTCCCGTTTCCCTGCTTGAAAATATTCCAGGAGTAAAATGGAAACAAAAAAGGGAAATAAGATCTAAAGGATGAATGAAAACCAACTCCTGTGCACCAGTGATAGTTAGGGCATCATCACAGCTCCTTCTGGTCCTGGTAGAGGCCGCATCACACAGTCCACACAGAGAGGTTCCTTGCTGGACATAAACCATCCTTTCCCAGGCAATTATGTGCTGAGCACATGGTCCACACTGCTCTTCTAGACAATGCTACTACCACAGTCCTACCAATTCTGTAGCCACGGAGAGATAAAGAAGAGATTTATAATTTAGTTATAACTCAGCTACACTACCTGCTTCTTCCTCTTTCTTGGAATCCGGCCTGAGCACCATTCTTAGGCCTGCCAGGTCAGAGGCTTCATCCAGGGGGCCACACCAGCTGTGGAGGGAGACAGGAACTTGATGGAAGAGTCAAATAGTGGGAAAGGATAAAGAAGGGACCAAAGCACAGGTAGACAGACAATGGGCTGACAAACTACCAGTTTTCCCAAGAAGATTCATTGGCAGTCTTCTGCCTCAGGCTTGGTTATCCTATTCCCTTAAAGAACCAGAGATCTGCTGTGTAAATATAACCCCACTGTGCTGCTCCTCCAGCACTTTTGGTGGCCATTCCCTCATTATCCTAATGACAGAATGAAAAGGCAAGGCTTACAGTTCCTTTAGAACTGGGACCTTTCCCACCTCTTTTAAAAAAAAAAAAAAAAAAAAAAAAGATTTATTTATTTATTGTATGTATATAGTGCTCTGTCTTGCATATATGCCTGCCTGCTAGAAGAGGGCACCAGATCTCATTACAGATGGTTGTGAATTGCTGGGAATTGAGCTCAGGACCTCTGGAAGAGCAGCCAGTGCTCTTAACCTCTGAGCCATCTCTCCTGCCCCCTTTCCCACCTCTTGCTGCCTGTCTTCCACACTAGCCAGGCACTCTGAACTTTTCTCCCAACATTTCTATGTTTTTTTTCCATGTTGTTACCACCCAGAGAAGAAAATGATCTCCTGACCCATACTGCTCTCTCCACCTCCCTGCTTAAAGGTGCTAGAATTTGAGCTCTTGGCTTAAAAGTTACTACTTCTAGAACATCTTCCAGATCCCCTCAATCAATTTATCTGAAGGCAAACCTAAGGTGATGTTTGAAATCATTCTTGGACTGCTCTATATTAACTGAATTGTAATCTCTGGAGCCAGGGGCCCCAGAACCCACATTTTTTACCAGACATTCCATATATTCTGGGACACACAAATATTTCAGAACTGACTTAAATTCTGGGATGATGTAAATAGTGTTTGATAGACCATACAGCACAATAACTGACCAATCAAAAGGGACACAGTAATCAATCTGATCAATTAGAACCAATCAAAATGTACTCCGGCTGTCAGTCTCCTGTGTGTACTAACAACAGTCAGCTGCCCTACACTGTACTGCATTGCACCGTGTCCTTCCTCTGGCCTATAATCTGATGTATACTGAGTACTTCTTTTGTGGGAATTAGTGTTCTAAATACTTGTCCTACATCACCTAATTAACTTCCAAGATAATCCTGTTTGGTAGCATCGCTTTTTATTTTACAGCTAGGAAAGTAGCATAGAGATATTAAATAATTGGTTCAGGTCAGTGTGTGTACTAGAGTCTAGAGCCCTACACTACATTGAGTCAGATGTTTGAGGTGCCACAAATCAGCCAGCCAGTCAGGCTTTTGCTCTTCACTGTGATCTGCAGGCTGTCAATAGCAGGAGAATGGATGAGGTCACACTAACTCAGTTCAGGGGAGGCTGGCTGTTTTCACTGTGTGCCAGGGATCGGAAGCCACCTTTTTAAGGAATGTTAACTTTCCAGGGCTTGTGATGTTATAAGAACGGAGATGGAGGTCACTGCACTGTACACACCTAAAAGGCACCCATTACAGAACTTGCTTTTCTGTTCCAAGTATTTTTATCCAAAGTGATGAAAATGAAACTGACATGTATGCTCTTGGCCAGTAAAATCCTGCCAGAAAGGTTAGAATCAACAGAGTGGTAATGGGCTCTATAGTCCAAGGAATTAATTTCTTAGAAAAACATTTCCAGAATGCCAGTAAGTGAAGTCAGTTATAGCCCACAGCCTCAGTATGGAAATGAATTGTGTTGCACAGGCCCACCACACAAGAATGAGACACTCAGCCTCTTTCACCACAGAATCAAACTGGTTTCTCCTCTCAGGATGGAGCACTGTGATTTTTCTCTTCAATAGTCATGGCCATCCATAACTGTAGGCCCATCTTGCACTTTTCATGGTAGCTGCCACATAGCACTTTCCCCAATCACCTGTCTTCTCTTCTCTGTCAGCCCCACATACATTTTTGCTGCTAAAGTATCCATCTCATAAATAAACCATCTCTTGCTGCCTGAGTCAAGTAAGCAGAAGGTAGATCAATACCAAGTTAACATGAGAAATACACACATATTCTTCTAAATATTCATGGTATCACCCTTAAGAAAGTGGACAACTAAGCAAATAGCACAAACCTAACTGATTATATGCAAGATTAAACCAGGAAAAGCAGCTGAAAAAGGTAACTATAATATTTGATATGATTTGTGGAAAATAAGAGGTTTTTATTTGATTTAGTTTGCATTATTGATACAGGATCTCTCTACATAGCCCTGGCAGTCCTGGAACTCACAATGCAGACCAGGATGGCCTCAAGTTCACAGAGATCCTTCTGCATCTGCCCCCAAAGTGCTGGGATGAGAGGAGTGAGCCCCAATACTGAGCTCCCAAGTGACTTTTTAAGAGGAAGCCAGGGTTTCTTTCCTGAATCTAATGTTTTTCAACTGTCTTTAGTGAAATGAATACTTATGCCATAGCCAGGCTTGATGACATAGGCCTTTAACCCTAGCACACAGAAGAAAGAGGCAGGCAGATCTCTTCAATTTCAAGGTCAGCTTGGTCTACCTACTGAGTTAAAGGGCAGTCAGGCCTACATAAGAATCCCCCCATATCTATCTCTCTCTCTCTCTCTCTCTCTCTCTCTCTCTCTCTCTCTCCCCACATACATATATATGGACATGTGCCAATGGCCAACCCTTATGACATATTGAGATGTGACATATCTGCCATCTTCACCTTTGTATAAGGATGCTGTACTTCAGGGAGCTAAGGATGTATGTAGCTCAGCAGTAAAGTGCTTGCTTGCCTAGCATGGACATGTCTTTGAGTTCAATTCAAAGTATTGGTGGGAAAAAGTACCCTCAATATAAAGTTTATAGTTGTCAGTCTTCCAATCTACCTACCTATTCAAATCTACTTCCCAAGATTTTCCAACATAAGATGAAATATTCATCATCTCCTTTAATATAGTTCCCCTGCCATTGGGACACATGCACGCTTCTCTCTGAAAAGCTAGCTAGCAAGACCTTCTTTCTGTGGGCTCTGTGGCTGCTCAGGTTCATGTAGTGTTCTCTCTTCTCTGAACTCCCTTAACACTCTTCCTTGGAACCAATCATGTGGGTATTGATTATGTTCCACAAGGATTGTGGGTGAGTTGCCCACATTGAACCCCCAAGACAGTCTGGGACTGCTCAAAGGTCATTATCCTTGGTGGTGGAATGTAAGCTGTAATGAGTCTAAAATTCCTCTTGGAAAACCCCCACACTACCTATTAAAAAATAATGGAGCACTTGTGAAAATGTGAAAAATTAGTGTTTCTTTCCAAGGGAATTATCGTCTTGGAGCTCATCTCAAAGAAAAGCCTAGAATCTGGTTCACAGAACAATGCTCTAGTCAGCCTCTGACGCTCTAGAACTGCAACATGTTCCCTGCAGACCAGATTCAACTGTTTTGATGTACTTTCTTCCATCTACCCCAGGAAGTCACGTTCTTCTTCATTTCATCCAAGTGTCCAACAGTACTAGGTTTTCCGCAAAACATTATGGTCATCCTAATTTTTGTCAGTTACCTACAGAAACTTTTGAAGTATCTACTCTGACCCTGACACTGGCTGTGCTCCTTTATCCAAGACAGCTCCAAATCTATTTATTTCTATTATACTCCAGGTCAGGGCTGGACCTGGAGTACATTGATATTGATCCTACATTTGTCTTATCTCTTGTATAACTGCCCTGTCTTCCAGATTGAAGAAGCAATGAGGGGCAAGAAAGTCAGGGATATGAAAGCTAGAATTCACTTCTCCAACTCACTTTGACCTGGACAGCCCATTTCTGAAATCCCATGACCCACTACCAGGTGCCCACTTACAAACAGATCTCACCATTTGCTCCTACCAAACTTTGGTATATCTGACCTCTAAAGCTATACAATTCAGTATTTAAAAAAAAAAAAAAAAAAAAGCACTGGTTTTCTTAGTGGAGAAGTGGAAGTAGGAAGAAATGAAATAAGAATCAGATAAGCAAACATAAAAATTGATTGCCTTGCTTTCAGACCTAGGAAGAGCAAACTGCAAATATACAAGACAATAATTCAACGGGATGAAGACTGGAGGATGGCTCAGTCAGTAATGTGCCTGCTGTGAAGCATGAGGACCTAAGTTTGAATCCTAAGAGTCCACATAAAAAGACAGCTGGTGACACATGCCTGAAACCTCAGCACTTGGAATGGGTGGAAACAGGAGCCTAACCAAGTTAGTGAGCTTCCAGTTCAGTGAAAGATCCTGTCTCACAAAACAGAGAAAGTGAGCAATAGAAGAAGGGAACAAATGTCAACCTCAGGCTTCCTGTGGGGGTTTGAAAGAAAATGATCCCCAAAGGGAGTGGCATTATTAGGAGGTGTGGCCTAGTTGGAAGAAGGATGTCTCTGTCGGGGTGGGCTTTGAAGTCGATCAAGCCTCTCTCAGTGTGACAGTCAGTTACCTTCCCATTGCCTGCAAGATGTACGAGTCTCATCTGTTCTTCCATCACCACATCTACCTGCATGCTGCTATGCTCTCTGCCATGATGATGATGTACCAAACCTCTGAAACTATAATCAAGCCATCCCAATTAAATGTGTCCTTTATAAGAGTTGTCATGGTCATGGTGCCTCTTCACAGCAATAAAAACCCTAAGATAGAAGTTAGTACTAGAAGTGAGATATTGCTGTAATAGGCCTGACCATGTGGTTTTTTGGAGGAATTTGGACTTTGGTACTTCGGGTTATGAAAGCAGTACAATGCTTTAAGCACTGCTTAATGGGCCATACTAGTAGGAACATGGAAGACAGTGGTTCTAAGAGTTATTTGAACTGCTAGGGGCTCACTCAAGAGACTTCAGAGGAGAAGAAGTTTAGCATATTGTCTAGAGATAGTTCTTGTAATATTTTGGTGAAGAAAGAGGCCGACTTCTGCCCTGGTCTAAAGAGTCTGCCTAAGGCTAAAGTGAAGAATTTGGGATTAATTCTGTTAGCAGAAGAAATCTCAAAACAGCCTAGTATAGACTCTACCATGTGTTTTTTAGTGGTAACTCTAATGAAGATTTATAATGAAAAGGAGTAAGCTGAACAGGGTAAATCACAAAATGTAAATTTTGATTAGAAAAGGAGAACCAGGAAGTAGAATGGAGCTAAATCCTGTATTCAAGGAGATAAACAGATTAAGAAATGGAATAAAGTGAGTGGTGACCTCAGGATAAGATCTCACTCAGCTAAGTTTCCAATTCACAACAAGTACTGAGGAAAAGCTTGGATCCCAGTGTTGTGGGGCACACCTTTAATCCCAGCACGGGGGGGGGGGGGGGGGGGGGGGGGAAGCAGAGGCTGTCAGATCTCTGAGTTTGAAGTCAGCCTGGTCTATAGAGCAGGTTTCAGGACAGTGAAGGACAGAAAGCTGGTGAAGTCATCATTGAACAAAGGGGCCATGTTCCAGCCCCACCGAGTAGCTGAACTTGCAGCTTCAGCCACGTGGTTCTGGCTCTAGAGTTAAGGATAGAAGAAGTTGGTTGTGGAATTTGCCTCCATGCCTAAAAAAAGCCACTAAGGCCAGGCATGTGTCATAGGTGTCCCTGGATGTAGGGCTAGTAAAAGAGGGTGAAGAAGCTCTGAAGGGGAAGTCCAGATGGCCTTGGAGAACCCAAGATGTTAGAAACGCCAGAGTTGTGGGATACCTGCTGAGGAGAGCTGCTAACAGGGAATGGAACCAGCCCAAGAGAAAAAAAAAAAAGTGTGTAGCAGTCAACAAAGTTGAACAGAACTGGAGATCTGAAGAGTGTTTTAACATCAGACATGGAGATACAGAGTTTGGAGTTTGCCCAGCTAGTTTTTGGTCTTGCTTCCATCCAGTATTTCCTCACTATGCTCCCTTCCCTACATTTTGTAGTGCTAATATATATCCTGTGCTATTATATGTTGGAAGTATGTGATTTGCTTTTTGATTTTGATTTTTATGGGTGATTACAGTTAAGAGATTGCCATGCATCTCAGAAAACACTTTGGACTTTGAAATAAGTTTGAGACTGTTGTATACTATGGAAACCTTTGAAGCTGGACTGAATACATTTTTGCATTATTATATGGCTATAAGCCTTTGGGGGCCAGGGAATGTGGTGGTTTGGAGGAAAATGGCTCCCAAAGTGAGTGGTACTCTTAGACAATGTGGTCTTGGTGGAGGAAGTGTGTCACTGTGGGAGTAGGCTTTGAGGTCTCTTTTGCTCAAGCTTCCTTCACTGTGACAGTCAGTCGACTTCCTGATGCCTGCAAGATGCAGGACTCTGAGCTATTCCTCCATCACCACATCTGCCTGCGCGCTGCCATGCTCCCTGCCATGTTGATAATGGACTGAACCTCTGAAACTGTAAGCGAGCCATCCCAAGTAAATGCTGGGCAGTGGTGGCACACGCCTTTAATCCCAGCACTCGGGAAGCAGAGCCAGGTGGATCTCTGTGAGTTCGAGGCCAGCCTGGGCTACCAAGTGAGTTCCAGGAAAGGCACAAAGCTACACAGGGGAACCCTGTCTCGAAAAAACAAACAAACAAAAAAAGTGTTGCCGAGGTCATGGTGTCCCTTCACAGCAATAAAAACCCTAACTAAAACACTTCCCCATGTATATGTGCATACAACTTCACTTACTTATATCACACAAACAACACAACACACACACTTGCCAACTCATCCTCATCATCACAATTATCATTATCTAATAAGATGATTCAGGAAAAGTCATGTTGATAGTACAATGGTCATAGGGCAAGGTTCACTGAGATGGCTACAAGTTTTTCATTCTGATTCTAAATGTACATTTCCAACACAAACTGATTCACTATTTCAGTCAATAATTTTTTATCAATAGAATAGAAATTAGCTAAAATTGAACCATTTGAATTTTCACAAAATTTCTACTACTTATCTAAATATTTTAAATTCATTCAATTACTCAGTAAGCAAATTTAAAAAAAAAAAAAACTGATTGGAAGGACAGTCAACAGAATCACAAACAATTGTATGATGGTGCATCACTATAATCTCAGCACCTGAGAGGCTGGGGTAGGGGTGCAGAAGTTCAAGATGTACCTGGGATGCAGAGTGAGACCCTATCTTAACCTCCCTTTCTCTAAAAATGAGAGAGACTCACAGTTGCCCTCTACTACTTCTTCTGACATGCAGAGTAGTCATCTAAATATACTTCTACAATCTGTTATTTTGTTATCTCCTTCTAGAAGACAATTCTATTTCATAGATACATTTATTACAGGGATGCCTTTTTAAAGGCAAATTATTATAATGAAAAGCATATATACATTTAAAGAGTATGCAACTCGAATTTCACTAAGCTCAGGGTTTGCTGACATTGACAAACCACTTAACTCTTGTTCTTTTCATTTACAAGGTCATTAGGCAAGCTCAATGGACTACAGTCTATATGTGCAGTGGGACACATTTGAAGACTCTTAGAATCTATCTGTAAATAATTAGACTCTTCCAAACAAATAGTTCATATGTATTAAAGACTTGACTCCAACTTCTCTACAGTTATATTACTCAGTGCAAGTGTGAAATCTGGGCAGTTTATCATTGTCAATAGGTTTTCCTAAGAGAATAATCTTTAGAGAAAATAATAACACAAATTTCTGTTAGTAACTTGGCTCTGTTATCAAGATATCAGATGAATTAGAATTTCTGACTTATCCACTTTAAATATAGATGCAGTTAGAAAATTTGTTTCAATATCAAAGTATAAGATAGAAGAGGCTGAAATAAAAGTCAGACCATATGAAGTATAAAATAAGTGTTGGTTATGAAAATTCCTGTATACCTTATTGCCACAGCTAGTGATGATTCTTAGGCACAAATTCCTCCAAAACATTGTTTCCTGTTTTCTTATATTTTTTCTACTTACTCTTTATAGTCAGATGGCAATTGTAACATTTAAAGGCTCACATATAACACATTTCAAAATTTACTAGCATGAAAACATAACTCCCTTTGGGAACTTTAGTGTGGCTTTCTTGGATTCTTGCCTACACTGATATTTCATAGGGTTCTATCCAGGAGTGAGGTCTAGAAAAAAATCTGATGACTGACCAATTTTTTATAAAACAATGTACTTAAGTCCCTTAGCAATATGGTGCTAAGACCAGGAACGTGAAATTTCTCCCTGTTTCCTTTCAAAAAGACCACAAAGCAGGACCCAACCAGTTTAATAATCCCAACAGAAACCAAGTGAGAAAGAGTTATGAGCGTAGCTGGAAAACAACAGACTGGTATAGAAGAAAGCTGACACACAGAGGCAGAGACAACCAGTCACCAGCCTCACTTGCACTGGTCTACAAACCGGGATGTTGGGGAAGCAGAGAGGGACAGGAGCTAGAGGAAGGGTTGTTTGTGATATAGTGATTTTCCTTTGGGTTTTTCCTTTTAATCCGGGGGTGATGAAAACACAGCCTTCTTACAGACAATCTGACCTATGGTCAACATTATAAATCACTCTCCTAACCTCATAAGATGAAGGTCTGCCATGAAGATCTGTAATCAACCCTGTAACCCAGCCCAACCACATCAATTTTAGGAGAAGAAGTAAAGCACTCCAGCATGCTTATGTTCAACCCTACAAAAGAAGTTCCAAGATGTGCTGCTCTTCTTCCCTCAGAAAACTTTAGATACAAAAATGCTACTTGAAGACATTGTTTGTTAACTTTTAAACATAAATCTCCATCAACAGTTTTTTAAACTCATTAACGTGGGAAGCAAAACAATGAAAATATTGATACAATACAGGTAGCATTTGAGTTAACACCTCAGAATTTAAAATAATGAAAATTCTTTTAATTTTTGAATTAATGTAAGGGTTTTGCTGGGTATCTCAAACTATTTCTAGAATAGCCTTTACATCATCCTGCCAGTTGCCAGCAAACAGACTGGCTCACACATTTCTCTTGTGCAAGAAGAAAAACCAAGGTGTAAAAAGTTAAAGTCCAGAATAGCTCAAATAGGTGCCAGGAAAGTGTCAAAAAAAACAAGAGCTCTACAAAAGAATAAAGTAAGAACATATATCACAGGACTGCAGAAGTGACAAAATGATTCCAAACTTAGAAAACCTTTTTAATTCTATATTGGCAAGACTACTGCTAGGTTATTACAATGATCTGGCTGTCATATTTGTACTATAATAGTAAATTAACATAGCATTTAATGGCAGTAAAGGCTCAGCAATCATGAACTATGGGGAAAACTTGCAAAAGCGAATACTTGAAACAGTCGGAGGAGGAAAATGTGACACTAGCATATGATACTGTGTATCAAAGACTAAACCAGTAGGAACAGTTTTACAGCTTCAGAAAACACAAGCAGACAGTTTATACTTCACAGCTCAAAACAGAGGTGTAGAGATGGCCAGGTGTTACTTTGAATCTCCAGGCAGTACTGTGTGATCCTATGCCAAAGGGACAATGGTCCAACACCATGATGTAATATAAATATAAATCAATCCATAACTGTCAATTTTTTTTTTTTTTTTTTTTGCCGGAGCTGAGGACCCAGGGCCTTGCTCTTGCTAGGCAAGCGCTCTACCACTGAGCTAAATCCCCAACCCACAACTTAACTTTTTATTTATAATTTTAAGACATTACCAAAAATTATTTAAAGATTTAAATTTAGCATGCGACTAAGATGTACATCCATTCTTCACTAGCCACTACCAAGCATATCCTGAGTTTTTGAGAGTTCAGTATGTAAATAAGTCAGATATTTAAAATAGAGTTAGATACATGTTAGCAAACATGTACATAATTGTTTATTAATAGTATTTCCTAGAACAAAACAAGAAAACCTCAAGAACAAATAGCCACGCCAGAATTAAATTTGACAAGGCTAATGCTATCATTAATATTTTTCAGATTTCCATACACCATTTTTACATGTAAAAAAAAAATGGCATGTAGTCTAGGAATAGTATAGTACATGCCAATAATCCCAGCACCCAGAAAGCAGAGGCAGGTGTTTCTCTGTGAGTTCAAGGCTAGCCTGAGCTACATAGTCAAGTGCAAACCAGCCAGGGTTGCATAGTGAAATCCTATCTCAAAACTAAACCAGGTGTGGTGACACACTCCTTTGATACAAGAGCCCAGGTGACAGAGTTCTTGGATCTCTGCGAGTAGGAGGCCAGCCTGGTCTATACAGTAAGGTCCAGAGCAGCCAGGGATACATAGAAATGACTTGTGCTATTTGGACCACACACTCAAAAGGATAGTTCTGGTTCTTTGCTTCCCAGAACTCTCAGGGTTGTTAATTAATCCACCTAGCTATCACTTATTTAAATATATATTTATGTCCCCAGGTGAGGGCACAAACTTCCCCCTTTTAAATGTTTCCCTAAGGTCTACAAACATTAAATGCATTCACACCCTGCCAATCAGGCTATTGTTTTAATATTTTCCATTATATCTAAGGCCTTATTTGGTGGGGATTTATATTAAAGCTAGATTATTTTGTTTGTTTTGTTTCATTTAGTAATTGATTTTTTAAAAAGTTCCCTCTATCTACTGGTAACTATGTTTCATTATCTACACATGTTAGTAATTGCTCTTCCAGTAGATACATGCAGAGAAGAACCATAATAATCATTCATGTTCAAGATGTATAAAGATTTCCCACTGTCCCTATCCCATTACTTGAGTAATTATTTTTTTGTAGCACATACCACTCACTAACACTTAAAACTGAAGACTTGAGAATTTGCCTTTATAAAGTATTATGGCATTAGGATTCTAGAGATGCATAACGGAAGAACTAATTATATACATATACATATACATATACATATACATATACATATACATATACATATACATACACATACACATACACAAACATGGGAGGTGGTAAGGGAGGAGGGGAATTGGCTCATGTGATTAAAAATGCTTAGAAATCAGGCCATCTGTAATCTGAGGTTCTCAGAACCAAATATGAATGGTTTAAGTTCTAGTACAAGAAGGAAGGCATGAAAGGCTGTAGAGATGTCTCAGCAGTTAGGAGTACTTTATCTTCTTGCAGAGGACCTGGGTTCAGTTCCCAGCACCTACGTCACGGCTCCCTTTGATCCATAACTCCATTTCCAGGAAATACAGCACTCTCTCTGACCTCTGCAGACACTAGGCATGGGGCATATGGGGCACAAACATACATGTAGGCAAAATGCTCACATTATAATAATATTAATAATTCTAGAAACTGAAAGAGAGCGCTTCTTTGGCTTATGCCTCCAGAGGAAGGAGTCCCTCATGGCAGGAAGGCATAGCAGCAGACAGAGCAGCAGGGGCTGAAAGCTGAGAGATTGTATCTTCAAAGGAAAACATGAAGCAGACAGCAAACAGGAAGCAGGGTAAAGTGATGAAATCTCAATGCCCATCCCAGTGACATACTCCCTCCAGCAAAGAAGGCCACATGTCCTAAACCTCCCTAAACAGCGCCCCCCACTGGGGACCAGATGTTCAAACCTCTGAGGCTATGGAAGTCATTTGTCCTTCAGCCCCCACATATGGTAAAGGTTCTGGTACAAAATAAAGGCAGAAGACCAACGACCCAGATCAAAGATCATCAGGCAGCAAGACCAGCTTCTTCTTGCCATCCAGCCTTTTCTAGCATGTTGGAAAAGACCCCCATTGTGGGGGCAACCTGCTGCATCCAGCCTGACTCACATGTTAATTTTCTCCACTTAGCACCCCTCCCCCAGATGCAGCCAGAATAATGTTTAATCAAGTATCTGGGCACCCAATACTCCAGTCAGACACAACTGCATTGTTGCTACTGCTCTTGGGGCTACCCTTTGAGAGCCACTGGTCTCCGCCATAAGTAATATTTCTGTTTACCAAATAAATGTGAGCCATCATTCAAAATCTAATGCTCTCCATACATCACTTGGGTTTGTCCCTCTGTAAAGATGTGTTGGTACACCCATCCACCTTGGTATTCACTTAACTTCCAATCCAACTGCAGTTTACGGAAATAGGAACAAATCATTCCCTGCTGGTAGGCTGACAATCAGAAAGCTCTCTTTTCAATTAAATGAAACGTGCTAAATGTTTTCTCACAGACACTGAAGGACAGGCCTCAGAGAAGAGAAATGTCAGTCTTCCTGTTTCCTTTGGATTTCCTCACAGCAGCTACTTATTTTCTGCCAGGCAGAAATCCTTAATTCTGCATGACAGAGTATAGGCAATCGAAGTCCAACTGAATTTAATATTCCAACAAAGTTGCCCACTTTCCTGAAAGCAAATCTTTACACAACAGAAACTTCACAGGATAATTTTGACGGCTCTTGCCAGTGAAAGATAGAAATGGCTTGCTTTTTAATGCTCGGATCAAAATTATTATTAGAAAAGCATTTAAAATATGGTATATTCAAAAGAACGGTCTCAGAAAACCTGTAACCACCAAATAAACAGAATGACTTCTTGATGAATAAATTACACTTCAAAGAAAGTTAAATGCTATTATTCACTGGCAAAAGACAAGAAAATAGGTACAAAACACTGTAAGTGCTTTGTAGTTCACTGGGAAACGTCTAAGAAAAACATTTCATTACCGAATGACACCCGGGCAAAGGTACCCACCAGTCTTAGCTCTGGGAGGAAAACGTTGGAGCTACAGATAGCCTGGAGTGGTATTCTAGGCAATTAATCCATGGCGGTTATTTATACCATAGCACATGTGGGTGTGACAAAGCACATGAAAGGCCCTCAAAGTGCACATCTGGGCCAGCTGATGCCCTTCAAGAAATGAACAATGGATCCCTGCAGAATGAAAAAGTCATAGTGGGAGGGGCAGAAGATGGAAAGGAAAGATTAAAAGGTTGACGGCATTCTTTTTTCTTCTCTTGAAGCTAATTTATTTTTCTTTGAGGTGGCAGTATTCTGCCTTGAGGCTGGTGTAAAGCAGCCATGCCAGGAAGCCACATTCATCACACCAAGGAAAAGCACCGCAAAGGAGACAGCATGATAAATACCTTCTTCAGAACCCAGGGTAGAGTGCTCAGAAACAACGATCAGAATTTATTTATCTCTTGGAAGCCTGGGATCTAGCTTAGCCAACTTTTCTTCTTCAACACCCCATCTATCCATTGTTTACGACATTCACTCTATTGATTACATGGTGTTTCATCTCATTCTCAAAAGGCTGATAGAGTTGTTCATGGACCTAGGACACACATGCAAGCTATCGTTTATGGCGACTCCTGCCTTGCAGAGTCCATGGCCTTGACCCAGCCCCATAGATCAATGTCAAGCCAATAGAGATCACCAGCAAGGGACAAGGTTAACCCTCTCATCAGTGAGGTTAGACTTTAGAAACTAGTATCTGATCTTGCGTTCTAGAATCAGACTGATCTGCTTTTGAATTTTATCTCCAAAGACAAAGTTACATGACCCTCTGTGATTTAACCTCTGGTAACCTCAATTTCCTCACGTGTAAAATGAAGCTAATTATAAACTACACCTCAAAGGATATTTGTGAGCTGAATGGGAGACACTATAATAAAGAGGCTGTGTGTGTCACATAGCAATTGTTCGTTATGGTTACTGTATTTCGTTTTTTGTTGTCAAGTATTCCAAAGTGATTTCCAGTAAACTGATTTGTCAAATTAATTTACCTTCTACCCATTCCTGTGTTAAGCATTTGGACTGACATCTGTAGTCTCCTAAATCAGCGGTTCTCAACCCGGGGGTCACAACCCCTTTGGGATCACATATCAGATATCCTGCATATCAGATGTTTTCATTACAATTCATAACAGTAGCAAAATTCCAGTTATGATGTAACAAGGACAATAATTTTATGGTTGGGGGTCTCCACAACATGAAGAACTGTATTAAAGGGTTGCAGCATTAGGAAGGTTGAGAACTACTACTCTAAATGCTCTGAACAAAAGACTATTTTAGAAGGATTGTTGGGGTTTTACTAGTAGGGGAGATGTTTTGTTTTTGAAAGTCTCACTATATAGATTAGGCTGGTTTTGAACTCACAGAGATCTGCCTGCCTCTGCTTTCTGAGTGCTGAGATTAAAGTCATGTGCCACCACATGTGACTATCTGTTGAGTCTTAAGCTTAACTAATAAATTTATTCACTAGTCTGTCTGTGATCACTATACTACTATAAAACTTTAATGAATTAAACTAATATTTAGTAATAATTTTAGAAAGAATTTACATTTTTATAAAAATAAAAGCAAAACCTCACAGTTATTTCTGTGAATCCTACTTTAAATGTTTTGAAAAGACAGTACAGGAGTGATTTCTGCAAAACTAAACAAAACTGTAGGTTGAGGGGGAAATTACACACTCCTCTAAGAATTGTAACAATTAGATTGCTTCTCAGGCACTTTAATCGTATCCTATTACAAAGAAGTTGTAAGTAGAAAGTGTGAAGATGTGTTTTAGACATTGCCTATGAAGAAAGGATGCTGTAGAACTCACCAGCAGGTCAGTCAGTATGTTGAGAAACCCTGGCCTCACATCAACAGGTTGATCATAAGATATCTGTACTGCCAATGAGGGCCATTTTCTTTCAAACCACCACAGTGCCCATAGGGAGTGGCACTATTAGGAGCTGAGGCTTTGTTGGAGTAGGTGTGGCCTTGTTAGAGGAAGTGTATCACTGTGGGGGTGAGCTTTGAGATTTCCTTTGCTCAAGCTACATCCAATGTGAGAAAGAGTTTACTGTCTATTGCCTGCAGATCAAGATGTAGAGCTTTTAGCTACCTCTCCACCACCATGTCTGCCTGAATGCTACCATGCTTCCTGCCATGACGATAATGAACTAAATTTCTGAAACTGGAGGCAAGCCACAATTAAATGTTTCCCTTTAGAAGAGTTGCTGTGGGGTTGGGGATTTAGCTCTGTGGTAGAGCACTTGCCTAGCAAGCACAAGGCCCTGGGTTTGATCCTCAGCTCAAAAAAAAACCAAAAAAAACAACAAAAACAAAAAACGTTGCTGTGGTCCTGGTATCTCTTCACAGAAATAGAAATCCTAACTAAGACATAAAGAAGCAGACCTTGGTGGCTAGCGTTAGGAATGCAATCTAACAGTTTTTAACAAAGCAGAGAGAATGGGGGAGAGGGGCAAGGCCTGCCAGAGCCATGGTTGTGAGGCTCAGGCTGGCTAGAGTCCTTCAGTAGGTCCGGGCTAGGGGCAAGGAAGTGGACAGAAAGGTTGTTGGATACATCTAACTAGATTACTGGATAACTAGATTAGGAGGTGGGTATTGAGACATATTGCCTAACCAAAGACAATGTGAGTTACAAATGTGAGCTACATCTTCAATAGTCTCATTTTCAAAAGGAGGAGTTTTTTTTTCCATTTTTTATTGAAAGTGGATTTTTATACAATATATTCTGATTAGCTTACCCTCCTCTGTCTCCTCCAAGATCCTCTTCACCTCCTTTTCCACCCAAATCCAAAAAGAAATTTCTTAGTAGTACATTTTAATTTTTCTTTTTTAAGGTCTATTCTCCAAAGAGATTGTGACTTAATCAGGAACTTTGTCTTTTTTTTTTAAGTCGGGAGAAGGTTCTTTTTTTATTATATTTCCTCATTTTATTTTATATGTGTTTTGGCTGCAAGGATGTATGTGCACCATACACACACTTGCTGCTCATTGAGGTCAGAAGAAGGTATCAGATCTTCTGGAACTGAAGTTACAGATGGTTGTGAGCCACCATGCAGGCACTGAGAGTTGAACTTCGGTCTTCTACAAGATCAACCAGTGCTCTTAACTGCTAAGCAGCCTCTAGCCCTATTTTCTTAATACTCTACTTTATTTTGATTAATAAGTTCAAAATACTATTTTAGCCAGGCAGTGGTGGCACATACCTTTAATCCTAGCATTCAGGAGGCAGAGGCAGGAGAATCTGTATGAGTTCAAGGTCAACTTGGCCTAAGAACTAGTTCCAGGACAGTCAGGACTACACAAAGAAACCCTATCTTGAAAAACAGATAAACAAACAAAAACTATTATTTTAACATATAGTCAAAATAAAAATTGTTCATGTAAGGTTCTCCATCATTTTATCTTTTATGTATTTTCAGCACTTCCTGTTTTGTGTTTCCCCAACTGCAAATACTCAGCAATCATATGTCATACTGTGATAAACAGAATGCAAAAGGTTGACTGTCTTGGTGATATAGGCTGTCTTGGTTATGTTATATGTCTTGGTGATGTAGCATATCTTGGTGATGACATCTGTCTTGGTGATATAGGCTGTCTTGATGATGTCACATGTCTTGATGATGTCAGGTGTCTTGGTGAATGGAGGCTGCCTTGATGATGTCATATGTATTGGTGATATAGGATGTCTTGGTGATATAGTCTGTCTTGACGATGTCACATGTCTTGGTGATATAGGGTGTCTTGGTTATACAGACTGTCTTGGTGATGTAGACTGTCTTGATGTTGTCACATGTTTTGGTGTCGCAGTATCTTGGTGATGCAGGCTGCTTGGTGATGTTGGTTATGGATCTGGTTATGGAACTATCTTTTAATGTTCAGCACCACTAAGTATTAAGATAAGGAGATCATTATGAAGGCCATAAAGGAGACTGGATGAACACGGAAAATCCAGGATGGATATGACATTCAGATTCAAAATTTACAGACTGCTAGTTAAGGAAGTACAGGTAAATATTCAGTGAAAATGATCCAGACAAACAAAGAGAAATTAAGTTTGAGAAGTCTTGCTAGACAAGGGTAAGAAGTTGTCTGTCATGTTTTCCAGACTCTAAACTGAAGTCCCCAGAGTGTTTGTGCTCACCTTTCAGAAACCGACAGAACAGAAATGCCTTCACACAGCACAGTAGGGGTTGGGGATTTAGCTCAGTGGTAGTGCCAAGCACAAGGCCCTGGGTTTGGTCCTCAGCTCTGGGGGGAAAAAAAAAAGCACACAGTAGCAGCATTTCCAAGTGGTTCATTCTATGTATGGCATTTTTGCATTCATCACACTATTAGTGTGTGTGATGAATTAGTGAAAACACATTTTGGACACTGAAATAATCTGAAAAAATAGTTTAACAAAGAACTCATGCACATCTTCCTTTGGAAAATCCACCAATGCTTTTTTAGACGTCAACAGTAAAATATTCTAACCAAGAATGTCATTGTCCCAAATGCTCTAAATCAAACAAAGTATTTGTGAAGGAAAGGTCTTTAATGCCTCATCAAACACTTACATCAGTGAAAAAATGAGAGTAGAATGTCAGAAGTTAATAGGGATGTGTAAAGTATCAGATGCCAGCCTTTCTTATACACTGTGTAAAGATTCTATCAGAACCCAGTTTTTTCTTTTCATCTCAAACCTAAAGTTGTACCTCAGTTTACCCATAAATCTATCAATTATCCTAAGTGTTCTCATCTTCTCTCTGACCTTATGACCACAGATAGCATAAAATTAGCTTCTAAGGCAATTACATAGGCACTGATAAAGTTCTACTCATTTTATTTAAACATTAATTCTGTGGGGTGGAGAGCTGGCTCAGCAGATAAGAGCACGTGCTGCTCTTGCAGAGGACCTGAGTTCAGTTCCCATCACCCACATTGGTGGACTCATCAACAACTGCCTATAACTCCAACTCCAGGGAGTCCAGTACCTTTTTCTGGACTCACACATGTACAAACCCCCATACTGGCCCACATATATCCACATAATTTTAAAATACATCTTTAAAAACCTGAATTTCTTAGCATATGAAGATAATGGTATCGCTCCACAGTTGGTTCTTGTTTGTATGACAGAGACACTGAATTTTCATTGTTCTGTGTTCAGGGCAAAGTAGCCAAGGAAATCCAGGATAGACATTAGAAAAAAAATAGTAACTCAAACTACCTGGGCATCTGTTTTTTATTTACATAATGACTATATAGTAATGATTTTAAAATGTATAAATTAGCCAGGCAGTGGTGGTACATGCCCTTAATGCCAGCACTTGGGAAGCAGAGGCAGACAGATCTCTAAGTTTGAGGTCAGCTGGTCTTCAGAGATAGTTGCAGGACAGCCAGGGCTACAGAGAAACCCTGTCTTAGGGGGAAAAATATAAATTTGCACATCCTTTGGGGAAAGATTCAAAAGGTATTTGGAATTCACAAAATAATTTTTAGCAAAGCAAACAGATACTCAATTTGACTTCGACAGGTTTAATAAATACTGTTATTAATTAATATAGCCAATCAAAACAATAGTCAGGCTGGGCAGTGATGGTGCACACCTTTAATCCCTGTACTCAGGAGGCAGAGACAGGGAGATCTCTGTGAATTCGAGGTCAGCTTAGTCTACAGAATGAGTTCCAGGACAGGCTCCAAAGCTACACAGAGAAACTCTGTCTCAAAACAAAGGTCAGTTAAATAAAAATATTACACTAGAACAAAGAGTCGATTTATCTACATGCTAATATCTAGTGCAAAAATTTTCAGATTTGTAGTCATTCTTTCAACTAATTATTTCAATTTTCAATATGCAAAGCCTTCTGTTAGGTTGTGGCACTAAAACAAATTAGTATAATCATTTGTTCTTATGTTCAAAATAAGCACATTTTGCTTACTTGCAAATGCAATTGCAAGGTCAATACACAAAAGTCAGAAAAAGAGTAAGCCAGATGATGGTGGCATATTCCTTTAATCTCAGACCTTGGGAGGCAGAGGCACTCGGATCTTTGTGAGTTGAAGGCCAGCCTGGTCTACAGAGTGGGTTCCAGAACAGCCAGAACTGTTACACAGAGAAACCCTGTCTCCAAAAAACCAAATAATAATAATAATAATAATAATAATAATAATATAATAAAAACCATGCACACCTCACACTCAGTCCCTGAGTGCCCAGCCTACTCTTCCTGCCACAGGTGAGTCCAGCTTTTCTACTAGCTCTTCTGCCATTGTAGAGAGAGGTGTTAGATAAATCACTACCCAAATCCTGTGGCATCTCAAGGCCATTTCCTCTTCCTTCTGATTATTATTATTATTATTGGTTCCTCTGGCTGCATAAGTACTGTCTCATTTATTTTCCACAAGGTTTTCCTCTGCAGAGTTACTTCTTTAACACAGGTGAACTGGTGGCTACTTATTTGTTGATCCAATCTTACAAATAAATGTCAGGCAAGAGAACCACAGGACATGCCAAATAAATGTAACAGTGATGGAGCTATAGGAACTAGAAAGTACTGACGCCAATAAAATGAAAACAGTGAGTTACTATCATTACCTCCCCAGTCTTTGATTGGCTGGAGCGTTGTATTACAGAAAGGGCATCATCAGTCTGTAAACTTCCCCCAAATGTATGGTAATTCATATTGTCATCTTCAAAATCAGTGTGGATCAATCATGGATGTAGATGATTTGACATCCAGTTACTTTATTCTCTGACTATTTACAGATGTCCCGTTTCAATAAGCGCTCATGTCCTCTGCTGGATATTTTGCATTAAAACGTAAGTCTCCTCAGATTTCTTTTTGTGCCTCTGTGCAAACTCTATAAAAAAATCTATACTATCTCCTGTCTTTGATTCCCTCAAACACTACTCAGAATGGCCTGGCTCTAGCCAAAGAGGGAGAATGTAGTAAACTGGGTAATTGAGAAGAGCTTACTAGAAAAATTGTCTACGAATAAACAGTAATCAGTGTTGAAAGAACCAGCAAAGGATACCACTGAATTCCAAGGACAAGCGACTCATGAAGATGTTACTACATATGTAATGGACAACCTGCAGTGTAGTCTTACAGGACTGGATTAAACCAGTAGCTTGTCTTTCTTCCATCCCCGCTGGGAATTCTCATGGGTATAACACAAGAAATGCTCATGAGCACACTGCATTCCAGTCAGTCCCTCCCCACAAACTTGGAGAGTGGTGGGAATGAGTTTGATGGAGCAAATAAGAAAATACAAGGCACACCTGAGCCAAAGTTACTGTAAGTTTGGAGACAATAAAAGTAGTGACCCCACCCCTTTACCTCCCTTCCCTCTATTACCATCCCTGAAAAATTCCAACTCAGTGGCTTCTATCAAAGGGCATCTCCTCCAGTAAGGTAGGTCTATCAGGCTCCATTAACATAATGTTTTTAAAGGTTTGTTTGTTGTTATTTTATGTAAACAGATGTTTTGCCCATGTGCAGGTCTATGCACCACTTGTGTGTCTGGTGCCCACTGAGATCAGAAGGGGGCACCAGATCCCCCAGAACTGGACTTAGAGACATTTGTAAGCCACCATGCAGGTTCTAGGAAACAAACCTTGGTCCTCTGGGAGAGTAGCAGGTGCTCAAAGCCAGCTCTCCAGCCCTAACATAGCTTTTTAGTGCAACAGAGTTAGCATGAAATTGTACAGGGTAATTTAGTAGACTCCAAAGAAAAGCTCCAGCATGGTGTCACTTGCCTGGACATCCCCTGAACAGTCCCTGAAGACTATTTTTCTAACACATTGGTTCCTGGACTGAAAACTATCTCATCTCCAGTGGTTAGAGTGAGCCTCTCATCAGCAGGGAATCCTCATCATTGTCCACAGAAATGACCTTTCTGCCACTTTGGAGTAGAGTTTGAGTGGCAGCTGATGTCTTTTCATACACCTCACCTCCCTGATCACAGGAATTCAGCTAGAAGTGAGGAAGTAACTCAAGCTGAAGCAGGCACACTACTATCCTCCTCCAAGTAGGTCCTTGACCCAAGAGCACTTATCAAAGTCACTTAGCATTTTGGGGCTGGAAACTAGAGTGACCAACATTAATCACTTTGTGACCACGGTGAACAATGAACAGGAGCACTTCTCTTTGTGGCCCTGATTTAAGACTTCACAATGGATGTCTGAAAACATGAGGCCTTTGTTAGTCTGTTGTTCTCAACATGGCCTCACCTTCCATAGGAGGAAGTTAGCACATGCATATTTCTCCTTGCATGAAAGAATATTATTCTCTTTTTCTTAGAGTATTTAACTTCTGCATTTCTATTAAATATTTCAGTTCAAAAATTACTTGTATAGGAAAACTCTCCTTACTTCTCTCCATTTCTTACACTGAAAATTACATTTTTGCCAACGGAGGCACATGTAATTCACAATTAAATTAAGGCACAAGAATTTAAACACAGGGTGTAAAATTCTAGTGAATACAGAAACAATTTAATAAATAAGGAGAAGGGCTGCATGCATAGCTCAGTGGTAGATGACTTGCCTTACACACAAGAGGTGCTGAATTCAGTTGTGGGGTGGGGAGGAATTTCCTTCGTGCAGCAAGGACAACACATGCAGAAATCCTGAAGCAACAGCATGCATTCTCGTCAAAGAACAGCAGGAAGCCTGGGTGATGCTACTGTGAAGAAAGGAAGGGAGAGGGAGAAAAGAAGGGAGTGATAGCAGAGAGTGTAAGGTCTTGAAGGTCATCATGAGGACTACCTTTTATTCCAAGAAAGTGCAAATCCACTGGAGAATTTTAACAGAGGTGTAAAATCATCAGTCGTGGTAGTGGCACTGAGCCATCTTGCCAGCCTTTATTTTGTTTCTTTAAACAGTTTAAAAATTAAAAAAAAACCTAGGTAAATGAAAAGTAAAGCATGTGTTACACCAGTATGTGTGTAGTGTGCTGTGCAATGCTGTGCAGAGTCGCGGAGCCCTCAATGGTTACGAGCAGTGCTCTTAACAAGCATGTTAGCTCCAGACACACAGCCGTAGTCGAGAGCTGAGGCCAAGAGCAGGAATCTGAACAGGCACAAACTCTCATGAGGCACAGCAGTTTTCTATAATCTTTCTAAATAATCATTAGACCAGCTCCTATGGAGCCCTCAGGACTGGGACCCTAATAAAGTCCATGCCTATGAAAGCTATTTATAAACCTTTCTGAGAAGGTTACACAAATATGTCGGCTCAGGCACTGTGTAAATAAAAGTTGTAACTTATTCCTGTAGGGATATCTGAGTATTAACAGATCTGAAAACTATCTTTATATAGGTTATACCTTGTCAAATAAAATGTAACCCAATGATATTATTTTAAAGTATCATATATACATACATATCTTCTACAATAATTCTGTACCATCATAACCACCACCATATATGCTCCAGAAACTACCCCTAACATTTCATATCATCATCCCAGCTAACTCTCACAGAACATTGTAAGACAACTGTTATCATTCCCATCTTAGATAAAAACCATTGGGATTCCTTAGAACTAAATGACATCTTTGTTGTCTCACAATTATGAAATAGTAAAACTAGGATTCATATCTAAGCCCCCTTTGCCTATAAAGCCAATGTGTGCTGAAAAGCAGCTAGACAGACAGACAGACACAGGGAAAGATAGAAATAGAACACATTTTATTCCCCTCTCCAAGTTACCATTTTTCGAATGGATTGATGTGGACAACATAAGAAGTTTCTACTAATCGGCCTGAAACCCAGTGATGAGCCCCACGAACACACCAAGAATCTCTTTTGCAATAGTCCAATTTAAAGTCCTCATTACCTTGAAAGACATAGAAATTGTTACGAATGGCTTTGTCACAATTAGTTGCTGGGGAGACCTGGCATATGTAAAAAGAGCAGTGAAGTAATAGGTTTTAAGATCATACATGTCCCCATACTATTTATGGAACACAGAATAAACGTATAACTGCATTATTAAACATGCATGGTTTTCATTTATTGAAGCTCACACTCAACTCATTATTTCTCACATATTAACTCTGACAGTGATATAAGTTACCAAGTAGTAGACTACATTTCAAGCTCACCTTTAGGACTCTAGTGAACCCATAAAAGCTGTATTTATGTATGTGATAGTTTCTGCTTTCAATGGAAAGTGAGTTAGCATATTAATAAAATGTTCTGTTTAGTACACACAGTCAAATGTATGTCATTATAAAGGGTTGCTTTCTCAAAATAGAATTGTGAAAAGCAATCATTGCCCAGATCAAATTATACGTAGACATGAGGAAATTAAAGTTTAAATATTAATTTAAATGAGTAATATAAATTCATCTTTTAAAGGTAAAATTTGGAGACACATCATTGAAACAAGACTTCTAGCTGGGGATGCAGTTTGTCAGGAAAGGCCTTGCCTAACATATGCAAGGCAGTCTTCTAAGAATGTAGACTTTCTTCAGTTTGCTTGTTTGTTTGTTTGTTTGTTTGTTTGTTTATGGGAGAAGGCACTTGCAGAAGTGGGTTTCTCCTTCTACTATGTGGGTTCTAGGAATCAAACATAGGTCTTCAGACATGGTGGTAAGCATCATTAATCATGGAATCTGTCACAAGCCCAAGAACATAGTTTTAAAACGGTAATAAAGATGACTTTCCAATTTAACTCAAAACTTGCCTCTTTTTTAACACAGGCATCAGTATGGGCCTTCATTTTCTTCTCTTCCTTAGTCAATACATTTTATTTTCCAGAAACTCTTCCCAACACCTGGTGAAACTTAATGACGTAAACTAGGAAAGGTTACAAACTCTCTACACATAATACATATGTACTTATTTACACATGCACTTTAAAAGTATCTCAATGAATATACAGAGTGACATTGAGTGTGTATACATGTTGACTCCACAAAAAGAGGTAGAAAACAGGCTGCTAAAATAATGGGGGGGCCTGGAGGTCAGTGATTACCTAACCTATTGCCGCTCTCTGCCACGAAAAATTGAAACAAATGTGCATTAATACTTCATACCGTATTTGCATGTTGACTTAGCTGAGATCCAAGTCCTTACTCATCACTAACACCTCCTTAAAGTTTTGAGAAATAAAGACAAACATCTATTAGTCTTAGGAAATTACCAGACTGGAAGAATAGATATTAAACCCCCACAGCTGTAGAGTCAAGCTCTTTGTTACCCATGCACAGCTTTCTAAATCTCATAAAAAAAACCTCAACATCTGACCCATTTCATTTTTACAGGGAAAGTTCTATTACCCTGGAAAATATACATTAATGTGTGCAGCCTGCAGAGGCACTGAGCAGACTTCCTTCGTGTTTTCTTCCTGCATACCCTCCACAGGAAACAGGAGCATTCCTGTGTCTTTGCACACAATAGCACCTGCTGCTGTGACTGCCAGTCAGCGCCCATCCCTTTTCAGGGTTGAAACTTTAACTGCTGAAGCAATGCTGCCATCTTCTGTTCACTCCATAGAATGTAATAACATTATTATCAAAAGAATTATTTTTAAAAAAACTTTTAAAATTATTAAATATGACAATGCCGTGATACTTTGTTTTAAATTTGATGTCTTTAAACTGTAATTATTCTAGAGATGCTTTAGAATCTTTATTGAACCCAGCAGGATAGATATCAAACTCTGTAGGTTAGTGTCTAGCATTCAGGGTTTGCTGTGGTACCATCCATCTCAGGCCCTAACAGGCTTTGGTAATCCCACCCATATGTCCCTGATCCCTGCTGCATATGTGGCTTCCTGCTTGAGCCAGCTTTATTCAGTTTCTGCAGCTGTCCTCAGAAGACATCCTACATTTCTGGCATTTCAAAAGTCCTGAGGCCTCCATCAGACTTGGTTCCACTTTTCACAGCATCATGCATAGCCCGGGACCCATGCAGAAGCTCTACACAAGGAATATAACCCTGTTACATGTTGCCTGGTCTCACTGTTGTTGTTTTTTGTTTGTTTGTTTGTTTGTTTGTTTGTGTTTTTGTTTTTGGCTGGGACCTTGATGCAAGTGTCACTGACTCCATAACTTTTGCAATCTGAACCCCTGCAAAAACAGCACTGTTTTCCTGAATATTTTTCTGATCATATTCAATCATTCCTGCTTCCTAACATGCTGAAATGTAACAGCAATGTCACAAACTCCCATCACCACAGCTAGAATCTGTGCCACCAAGCCCTGACCGCCATGATGGATCATGTATTTTAAAACCGTGAGCCAGAGTAAACCCCTCCTCCCTTAAGTTGCTTCTGTCATATATTTCATCACAGTGAAGGTAACTAATAAAAAAAAAATGGGGGGTGGGCGCTGCAGAGATGGCTCAGAGGTTTAGAGCATTTGCTGCTCTGCCAGAGGTCCTGAGTTCAATTCCCAGCAACAACATGGTGGCTCACAACCATCTGTAGTGAGATCTGGTGCCCTCTGCTGGTCTGCAGGCACACATGCAGGTAGAACATTAAATACATAATAAACAAATATTTTTTTAAAAAGTAGTTATCAACAATGGGTTCATGGACGTGAGAAATATGAACATTGATTTGTACATCTTTAGGATATATTTGCAGGAGTAATGGGGGGACGGTGTGGGCTACAAAAAGCCCTAATGGTACACCACAAACCCTGGGTACTCAACAGAGAACTACAGAGTTTGATGTCTGCCGGCTGGCTGGTGGTCCGCTTCTGTCCTGGGCATCCTCCTGCTGCTTACTTTTGTAGTGGCAATGCTTACTCTGTGCTATTGTGTGCTGCTACATATAACTCTTTGATGTTACACGGGCTCACAGTTAAGAAAGATTGTCTTAAGTAGAACATGGTGACACAACTCTTAACCCAAGCACTCAGCAGGCAAGGACAGGCAGATCTCTATGAGTTGGAAGCCAGCCTGGTCTGCATAGTGAGTTCCAGGTCAGCCAGGGCTACATAGTGAGACACTATCTCAAAACAAGGTTTAAAAAAAAAAAAAAAAGGTCTTGAATCATAGAGAAGAATGGATTTCAATTTTTTTCTGTTTTGAAACAGGGTCTCATGTATCCCATGCTGCCTCAAACTTGCTATGTGGCCAAGAATAACCTTAAACTTCTGCTCCTCCTGCCTTCACTTTCTAAGTGGCACAGTGTCTCATCTTCATGTGGTGCTGTGAATTGAAGCTGGAGAATGGCAGGCCTCTACCAGTTGAGATACATTCCCAGCCTGACCAGATTTTTGAACAGGGGAATGATAAGATTTATACAACTGGGAATGGAGAGGTGGCTCAGCACTTAAGAGCACATACTGCTCTTACAGAGAACCCAAGTTCAGTTCCCTACTGCCTGTAATTCTACTTCCAGGGCAAACCAATACCCTCTTCTAGCCTCTGAAAGCATTTGCATTCACATGCAAACACACACACACACACACACACACACACACACACACACACACACACAATTTATAAAATAAAGACATGAGAACTTTTGAAGTTGGACTAAATTGATTTATCATTAGGAGCATTCTACTGATATCACAGGAACAAATGGATGCCTAAGTGAATAATATATTTTAAAATATCAGAGTCCACTACCAATCACCTACAACACTCCACACTTAAAATTATTTATAATGGGATAGGTGTAGTGATGCATGCCTTTAATCCCAGCACTCAGAATGCAGAGGCAGGTGGATCTCTGAGTTCAGGGTTAGCCTGGTCCACAGAACAAGTTCCAGGACAGCTAGGGCTACACAGAGAAACCCTGTCTCAAAAAATAAAGGTTATTTATACTGCCCTATGAAAATAGGAATTGATTTAGTTAAATGACAAGGCAAAGTAAAACTTTGCCATGGTCCTTAATTACTACACAACTATAATCAAACACTTTATATAGCTGCCTTTCTCAACTAGTTTTGGAGACACCTACCCATCTCCTTTCCTTTAGTTATCAACTTTAATTAATTTGACATAGTGCCTCCACCAATTTGACATACATGTGGACATCACAATCAGATGGAAGAACACTCCATAAATAACCTTGGCCCTTGTGTAAAGTACTGGAAACTTCTAAAATTCCATGCCCAGGCTACTGTGGATGAGTGAGGTCTTCAGTGATTGTTGTGTATTATTGTGTGTGACTGTATGTGTATAGTGTAAAGCATGATGCATGGAGACCACAGGTCACCCTTAGGGATCACCCTTGGATGCTGCCACATTCTTGTTTGAGATAGGGTCTCTCATTTGGCCTGAACTCACTGACTAGGCTAGACTGGCCATAGGGAGTCCCAGGGACTCACTGGTCTCTGTCTCTCCAATGCTGAAATTATAGGAATACTCTATGTTGTCCTTCTTTTATGGGAATTCATTGAGATCAAATTCAAGCTCCTCAAGCCATCATAGTAAACACTTTACCAACTGAGCTACTTCCCTGGCCCCTGAGCATTTCTTGTAAAGCAGCGTTAACATTCATTATACATCCACTACCAATGCCCTTGCCTCTGGCCTCCACTTCAGTACTATGCTGCATAAGCAGGACAAGAATGCAACAGGTTTCCTTCAATTTACCCCTCTGAACAAACATATTCCCTTCTGCTTTTTCCTGAAGGTCCTGGATCCTGTTAGCTCACCTGTATTGCTCCCCTACTGAGGGCCCAGCAAGGTTCTCTGTCATGGTCCTGAATTTCGAGACTTCACCATTCTTGCCCACTATTTTGGTATATAAGGGCCATATATTGGGATAATACGTATTGAGTACAGTTCATGAGAGTATTGCTCAATATTTCAAATAAATGGCCTGCTGATTTGTGTATACACTTTATCTTTGCAAAAAATGTCCTCCCAAATTTGTACATGCCTTTTGTGCAAATCAAATAAATTGATACCATGAGCTATCATGCACATCTATAAGGAAGGCTATAGTAAAAAATGGCAACACCGTATGGCAGAGAGGATGCAAAGAAACTGGATTACTTTTACGTTCCTGATCTGAATGTGAAAGGAAATAAAGCAGCAGTTCATTAAGTTCTCTTAGAACTGAATACAGGGTAGACAGAGTGGTTCCGCAGGTAAATGCACTTTGCAACTAAGCCTGATTGGTTCAATCCCATCATCCACATGGTAGAAGCACAAAACCAAGTCCCCTAGGTTGTGCTCTGTCTACTATACAAGGCACATGGAATGTGTACAACTCCCTACATACACACACACACACACACACACACACACACACACACACAAACACACACACACAATCGATTTAAGTTTTGATAAGAAAAAAAAATGAAAATGGAACACTTGATGATTAGATGTGGTAGTACACACGTGAATTCTGTACTCAAGTGGCTGAGGCATGATAGTTGTTAATTCAAGGCCAGTTTGGGGAACCAGTCTGTTTCAAAACAAATTATGTAAGCATCATTATAGTTTGAATATTAAACAAAAAATTATTTTAAAATGTCGAGTTCTAACTGCAGGCAGAGTCAGAAATGGAAAAAACTTAGACCTACAATTTGAAGCAAGAGCAAGCGTCTTTCCCAAGAAATGGTAATGTCACAGTTTGGTCAAGCCACATAATTACTTGCAGAAAATAACCCATATGAATAATGACAATAGAGGCAAGGCAGCTATTCTTGAGAAAGTAACTGCCTATAGTTGCCATTAAGTTTCACTTTAGGTTTACTTCACATAACAGTATTAAGGCCATCACATATAATTATAAAAATTACTGTAATAGCCAGCTCTAAATGCTTAAAAATTGTGCCATTTCTCTTAAAGCTGACTTTGAGAGGCAATCATCTACTTCTATCAAAGCCCATGATTACATGAGTCCCTTCCTAACATACTCTCTTCAAAAAATTAAATCAAGCATGAAGCAATGTGGTAAATTCTTAGACAGCAAAATGTCATGATAAAAGATGTGACCTTTTCCCTGCTTATTTAGCTCTCATTATCAAGAAATAAAACCCAAGTTTCAGAATCATAGAAAGTTAAAAAGACCCCCTGATCAATTGTGCAGTGCTTTTACAGAACTTTTACATCCATGTCACTTATATGTTGCAAGTCTAAGTAAGAAATAACATCTGATGGTTCATTTTCAAAGGAACCTCCAGCCAGCTTTGGTTCATCTACAAATGAACAAAATCCACTGGACCCCTGCTAATGCCTGCTAGTCTGGCTATCCCCCACATACCCAAACTCAGCTAGACCAACCCTCCCACCCAAACCAGAAATTTAGAGTCAAGAGTTACTGAGTTGAGCTTGACTGCAAGGTCATTAGCTGAGAAGCCTTAAACAGGATGTACACTGAACGTAGGCAAAGCTTCTACTGTAAAGGACAAATGTGACAGAGGGAAAGAGATCTAGATGACATGTAAGATTCTCTCTCCTGATCCCTCAGTGATGAAAGGGAGGAAGAGTCGTGTGTGGGGTTTAAAGCTGTTCTGTGCTAGATTGCCACACCTGTCCTTCTGGTCTGATGCCTGAGTGTGCAAAAATGGTAATAAACTGTCTCTAATCCTATCAATATGAAGTGGGGGGTCTTCATTTCTCACAGAAAGGAATGTTTTCTTTTCAATTAGATAAGGTATTATAAATATTAATGTAAATTGTTTTCCTTAAATAAATGGAAACATTTCTCCCCCAAGCTTGCTTTTCACACTTTTTAATTGACAAGTATTGATCATGGATGCTTGAGATTTAACGAGAGGTTTTCATCTACAAGTCAAGTCTAGCAAAGTTCAGTGAGCTGAATCAGTATATGCATTTTCTTCCCAGCTTCAGCTCCTAATGCCACATCTTCAAGCCGTACAGTGAGAATTCAATCACACAGGTAGGGAATTTTATTTTGCTGCCCTGAGAAAATGTCTCGGCACAGTAACTGCACATATGTGGGCTGGCAATGAGCTTCTTCACTTCAGTAAGTTGAATAAAGCAGCTACTGGGCATCTACTCAGTGCCATACAAGTGAATCTATCTGATGATATTCAGTGTACTTATTTCCAACTTATCTTCCAATAAGGAAGAAAATCAGTAAAGAAACAAAGAAAATCTTTACTATTTATAATATTTCCTTTCCTCCTTCTTGCCTTTTTTCTCTTACTAAATTATTTTTAAGTTTTTTCACTACTAAAAAAAATTGCAGGGCTGGGGACATTGCTCAGTAGATAAGAGAACATGTTGCTCTTACAAAGGACCCAATTTCTTAGTAACCACATAGCAGCTCATAACCATGTGTTTGTATCCATGTGGCAGCTCACAACTATGTGTAACTCCAGTTCCAGGGGGATCCAATGCCTTCTTCTGGACTCGATGGGGTCCAAGCATGCACATAGTGCACAGATATACATGCAGGAAAAATGCCCATGCACATACAATGAAAGTAAATAAATCTAAAAATTACTTAAAATGTTGCAAATAAACAAAAAAAATCACACACCAAAACACTGTATGACTCCGTGTTAAGTCTACATGACAAAATTTAGAATATTTTGACTGATTTTATTTCAAACTACAGCCATTTGAAAGAGGTCTTAAAATCGTTGATTTCTTCTTAAGGATCATCTGTGTTCCTTTGTGAAACAGTGGTATAACCACAACACTTTATGGCCCGTGTGTGGTACCTCCCAGCAAGCCACAACATGGACCCACTTAGCACAACATCCCCCCTGAAATTCCTAAGTTTACCCAGCAGTAAGTCTAGGAGAGATGGGGTTTTTAACTTGTGCCATTTTGTATGTTAAGTTTTTTTCCCCCTATAGAGCTGTTAATTTTTACACATTTTGCTCCTTTTAACCTGGTGACAGCAATGTGAACTATCACAGGCCTTTTACTCAGTATTTCTCTAACAAGTCAACCAGGTATGAACAGGGTTTTTATGTCCATTTGTAAATTTTAGTGAGGGGTGGTTGAGCTGAAAGACGGGAAATAAAAAGACAAATACTACATTTGTGTAATGTTTAATTCACATCACTTGCCCAATACCGTGCTGTTGGCATGTCTCAATAACTAGGCTTCAAAAAGAAATTATTGCAGTGTAAAAATAGTTTCCCTGAATTCACATGCTTTTACTATTCCCAAGTCTCAAAATAGCTTTTAAATTTTTTTTTTTTTCTGACTCTTAGAGCCATGTACCCCGTATTATGATAGGGTATATTTCTCTGCCCTGCTCCCTAGAGTGGAGTTGGAAAGAGGAGAAATTGAGACAGCTCGGCACCATACTAACCTGAAAGAGGCTCAAGCTAAGATTGACTTTTGTTCCCAGAAAGGAACATGAGAAAATAAAGGGTCAAAAAGAGACTGAGCAATTCAACCTTAGAAAACAGGCTGTAAATAAATTAAGAAGCCAAACTTACTCATCTAATTAATAACGAAGTACCTATTGCCTACCATCTTGAGCTCTATTCTGGGCACCAGAGACTGTATAAGGGTAACTGATGCTTGCAGGGAGCTGCTATGTGGAGACGGTAACCTCCAAGCACATCCCTTGACCATTCCTATATAACAGGACTTCTCTAGAACCTTTTGTCACTTATGTAACATACCAAACAGGAACCTAATACAGTGAAAGGGGGAAAATCTTAACTAAGACATAAATCCCACATTCCACATAGAAGCCTTTTTTTCCCCCAGGAATATGTTGTAGTTTCAATGTTCTAGCTGTAGTGGGGCTGGGGATGCAGTTGGGTAGCAGAGTTCCTGCTTAGTGTCTTGGCTTCTTTTCCTGTCGCTGTGATAAAACCCTCTGATGAAAGCAACTGAACAAATGCTTTAGGTTCTGGCTCACAGTTCATCATGGCTAGAGAGTCAAGTTGGCAGCATGGGCTTGAAGCAGTTGGTCACATCTCATTTACAGTTGAAAATCAGACAGCAACAAACATGTACTTCACTCGGCTCCCTTTCTGTTTATACAGCCCAGAATCCCAGACAGAGTAGGCAGGTCTTCCCAACTTAATAAATGCAACCCTGATAATATCCCATAGGCATGTAAGGCCCATCTCCCAAAGTCAATTTGACAACACTAACCATTACACCTAGCATGCAAGGCCCTGGTCTTGCTCCTCCATACCCTCCACATACACACAATTACAGTAACCCCAGTTGACAGTCTACCAAAGTGCATGACAAAAATGCTCATTTCTAAGACTTTATGAGCAACTGAGTGTGGATCCTGCAACAAAAGCTAAAATAATCTAGGGCTACAATTAGTTTGAGTAAGTCCTCAATACACTTGCTTCTTTAGGACAAAGACAGGGCCAGGGAAATAGTTGAGTACTTAATATGCAAGCAGAACTTGAGTTCGAATCCTCAGTACCTACTTAAAAAGCTGAGTGACTGTACACCTGTGGTGAGTCAGAGACAAGAGGATCGATCACTGGGGACTATAGGCCACCAGCCTAGTTCCAGGTTCAGCAAAAGACCCTATCTCAAAAGAGTAAGCAGAGAGCAACAGGTTAGGATGCTAAACATCCTACTCTGGCCTCCTAGTGCACACACCCATATCCATACCCCATATAGTCATATACCACACATACATACACTAAGATAAACTACAGAAAAAATGAACTACACAGATTGCAGGAAAGTCCATGATATAAGTGACAAAAAAAAAAAGAAAAAATCAAGGTAGTATAGGTAGTACCTAAGTTCTTTTTTTTTTTTTTTTTTTTAAAGATGTGTTCATCTCTATGAATGTTTCACCTTCATGTATGTCTGTGTGTCACCCGCATGCCTGGTGCCTTCTGAGTCAGAGAAGATATCAAGTACCCTAGAATCAGAAACACGGGTGGTTGTGAGCCACCATGTAGGTGCTGGCAATCAAACAGGTCCCCACAAGAATAAAAGAATAACAGGTGCTCATAACCCTTGAGCCATCTCTTCAGCTCTGTTGCAATGCTTCCAAATACTAAAGGAAGAAAATTCATTGGGGGGGGGGGGGGGGGGGGGGGGGAGTATACATTACCCAATTAACATCTGTTGATGCCTCAAGGTATGAATATTGATCTTTAAAAGGAAAAAACTTTCAAAGGATTTAGTATCTGGCCAGAGGGATCTGATGGAAGCCACTTTCTTTTGACTTGGTATAAGGGAAATTCAGAATGCGATTTTGTGGGGAAAGCCCAACTGCTTCCACCTCTAGATAGCTTATTCCAAGCACTAAAAATTAAGTGTTTAAAACTGGGTGGTGGTGGTGCACTTCTTTAATTCATCACTGGAGGCTTGAGTTGAGGCCAATATGGTATACAAAGTTCCAGGACAGCCAGTGCTACACAGAGAGAAACCCTGTCTCAAAAACAAACAAAACCACCAATGTTTAAACCAAACATGGTGACACATGCCTTTTAATCCTAGCACTCAGAAGGTAGAGGCAAGAACTCTGGCTTTGAGAGTTTCAGGCCAGCTACACTGTGACCCTCAAGAAAATATAAAAAAGAGTACTTATGATTTATTTGTATAAGGCAGTACAATTAAGCAACACTAGTATATTTTGAAACAAAAATCTGTTAGTTTAACTCTAATCGGCAGTCTATAAAGAACCTATAAAGTTCTACTTGTAACAATTAAAACCGACATTATGGTGACAACATTCTGGTACTTGCCCTTTTGTGTTTGTGCTGGACAGACCCCAAGCTCTATTCAGCTTTATTTCGACTTTTTAAAGCTTGAGTATTTTCCTCTAACCTAAGGCTGGGATTCCTGAATCTTCAGCGTGTCTTTGCTTAGTTAGAATTTAGTACTCCAGTTTAACCTCCCCCGCCCCCATTTTAGGTCTCACGTCAGGCCCCAGCCTTACGACTGCCCTCTGCTGGCTGACTTCAACCTGCTAATATATTCAAGTGCCAATTGCCAGACCACACAATTGTTTTCCCCCAAATGGGGGAGAGGAGCACTGAAATGGATCAGCAGGTTAAAGTACTTACTGCCAAGTCTGACCTGAGTGAATTCCTGAATCCCCCATTAGATCACAACCAGTCACATTAACGAAACCTTACAAGCACTTTTCCTACCTTCAGAATGTTCACTTAGTCATCTCTGCAGGGTAGCAGGACAGCATGAGTTCCAGGCCAACCAGGACTCAAAGTCCAATTGTTAACATCACCATCTTAGGAACACTGCTTATCCAGCTTCCAACAGTATTAATAGCTGTGATACTATTTAACTACAGAGCTACTTTCATTGGCAGTTGGTCTAATTCGTTCTGAAGGTCTTACTTCCCCTTAAGATTGAAGGTTACAGCCTCACAGATACACAAGGCCAGAATAGAGTGCCTTCCTAAAACCAAGGCACTTTAGAACCAAAATTGCAAATTTATGACAACTGTCACTAGATGCTGAGCATAATTAAGACCCAAGACTCATGCAAACACTTTACGACTATTGCTGATTTCTAAAATCTTTCCAGTTGCAGTACTTTGAGGACACTAGAAAAAGTGATTCTAACATCAGGGATGCAAACTACGTACTTTGAGGACACTAGAAAAAGTGATTCTAACATCAGGGATGCAAACTACTGTTATTTTTAAGTTTTTCACATGGGGGGAGGGGCTTAGCTCCCAAATTTTCCAAACCCCAACCATCTACCCCTTCATTTCCTAATCTCTTCCCATGCTCCATCCCAATTTAACAGCCTGTAAATTCTACAAAGAACCGAACCTTTAACCTTTAGGCTGGAAAGCAGCCAGCCATTTTTGAAGCAGGTCTCTAGCCCTGGGTGTTCCTACTAAGCTAGGCCTTTCTCCAGTGAGGAGCTCTGGACATGACAGGCCTAATTTTAGTTTTAGGTCTTGAAGCCTGACTCCCTCATTTATCAAACTAAGATCAAAGTTCATTTTTAAAGCATGTGTCTAATTTGTTAACACTCATCTGCACAAACACCGACCCCATTTTATAGCAGCAAACAAAAAACAAGGAGAAAAATGATTCAAAATTTTTATTTATTCATTTCTTGCACTTGAAGTACTCCTCGATGACATCCTTGGCCTGAGATTCTTTGCCATAGTCCTTAAAAAAATTAGATGCAAATTACTTTTCAATATTAAGTTCTTTTAAGCTACCTAATTCAGTCCTACATGCTTCCCAGCCTTATGAAACTGTAGCCATTTTCAGGGACCTTAAAGACTTCAGTTGTCCTTAAGGCTCGTAACATGGCATCACTATTGCCAGCCTTCTTTAAATTTCTGCAGCAGCACATTGAGATAAGCAGATTAATTGGCTGGCTCAAATTATAGTTTATCTTTAAGCACAGAAATCGTAAGCCGGCTGAGGTATTTTTCTCCCATTAAAGGGCTCTCAGCATTTCACAAGATGAAAGCCAGACTTACCTTAACCACTACACAACTGCAACCAACCACTTTCCGTGGTTTCCCCTCTCGATCGATTTTACAGAGGCCTACCCATTCCCCTAGCTTCTTGTTGTCATCAACCTACAAAAACAGAAACTATCATTAGAAGGCATTAAAGCTACTGAAAACTAAGCATCAAGTCCCAAAGGTCGCTGTGTCAGAAGGGTGACATGGCAGTCTCCTCATGGCAGTTCAGTAGAGGGAGCCATTTGTCATCATGTACAGCTCACCAACTATCAATAAACCTTTCATCCCACACTAGCGTCAGAATTACCATGTAGTTCTGGATGTACAGAAGCAGCTTTAAACATCAAGGTCCAGATAACATTTATCTCCTCCACCTGTGACTCAAGACTAAGGCATCTCCTGAAGTTCAGAAAGAAAACGCTTACTTACCTTAATTAGGTTGATTTGGTGCTCAGCACAAAGTGCCTCCACCAACTTGACATACATAGGTTCATCACAATTGGAAGCGAGCACACAGAGATGGGCTTGGCGCCTAAAATGCAAAATTTAAAGGTGAAACCACAGCTTTTAAGTCTAAGTTTCAGGTCAATGCATCTTCACTAGCTATACTAGCAACACCCAAAACAAAGCACACGCTAATGTGTACCAAACTTCTCCAAGTCAATTAAGTACTGACTTTACTTTCAGCCAATGTACCTGTACAAACATTGACCTATTCTTAGTTATGCATCCCTCAGATACCATGATTTGTTAGGGGAAGGTATGGCCTAAGGAAACCATGACCACTTTTCACGTTATGTTACACATCGTAAGTTTCAATTAAAAAGTGGATGACAAGGCAGTATTGTACAGTAAGCACTGTTCAGATTCACAGCCGGATCTTCGGTACCCACCAGGATTCAAGTACTAGTTTATACATCAACGAATTCAACAGTTTAAATTACCAGACTTTTCCTCAAGCTGAAAAGCTAGGCAGCATGCATGCATAAGCTTAAGGACCACAATGAAAATAGACACGAATTGCCGGTGTATTTCCCAGACGCTGCTACAATACCATTACTGAATTGAACACATTAATTGGCAAACTAGCTGAAATTCCCCGTCTGGTCTTTTAGCAAAACCGATTGCCCCCGTGAGCTACAGGTTTGTCAGACTGTTATGTCTCACCCATGAAGGGGGTGAAGGGGTATCCGACAATCAAAGTCATCACTCAAACGCTGTAGCTTTACAAACCGGACGACTGCTCACCCCCAGTCCACACAGCAACCCACACATCTTAAGTGGGCTAGAGAGATCTGAGCTGGTACCTTTTCCTAGGTTTCCTGTTGAACGGATGCCACTCAGAACTTTTGGGCTAACCGCATGAACGTCACGCTCTCTTCCCTTGGCTGCAGTCTTTGTTCCGGCTGCAACAACCCACAGTTATTGAGACTGAGACACGTACTTGTCTAAGGCTTTGGCAGCTTCGCGGATGCCACGTGCTAGGCCATCGTGGATGAGGGCGGTCTTCAGCACCTCTTGTAGCGCAGTATTGACGTCCATTACACCTCCAGCAGCAATGCTGAAAGGCAGTCAGAACCGTGTTAGAACCCTCGGCAGGCGCACTGAGCACAAGCCCAGCCCCGCAGGAGGCCCACGCCCCAGCCTGGGCCCATCAGCTCACCCTTCCTCGGCCATGGCGGTGGATTACGGGTGAGGCCGAATCTTGAACGCACTGAAAGACAAAAACCAGCAGGAAAAGCGTTGTCGTTAGACCCCCAGACACGCCTCGCGCACCTACAACTAAAACTAACAGAACAGGCAGTCCTCAAACTCCACGTTTCATCTAGACTCACCCCGAGCCTCCGCCTCCGCGCAATTCGGCGGCGGCAGGGGAAAAGGCCGCTTGTGGCCGCATGACGGTATTTAAGCGCTCTGCTGGACGCCTTTGCGCATGTGCATCTCCTCCCACTAGAAAGGTGGCTCCCGCGGTGCCGGGCCTTAGGAGTTTCTACTTCCGGCTTCCGGAGCTTCCGCGGTAAGGTAGCGGCGGTGCTTCCTGAGCTCCGGTTTTAGGAACGCGCAACAGGCACTACGGCGGGCAGCCTGGATCCTGGGGGCGTGGCCTGCGGAGGCCCCCACCAGCTCCTTCTACGGAATGCGTGAGGGGCCAAACGTACTGCGACTTCCTCCGCCGCGTTACAAAATTCGTTTCCAAAGCATTTCTGCGTCGTATTCTTGTAGTTTCCTGCTGGCAACACTGTCCGATGAGGGTGAGCCCTCCCCGGAGGGACGCAGTTTGTCCCTTTGTTTCTGAGCCTTTCTGAGTTTCTGTGAATGTGGCAGTCTGTGGGCTGCTTCGCAAACGCCACTTCCCTGGCAACGTGTTGCAGGAGAGCTTCCAGCCAGCCCAGCTGGTCCTGAGAGCAGCCGGTTCTAATCGAACATTTAGGTTTGGATCCTAGATTGTCCCGAGTCGCGGCTTGACAGAAACTGGGATCCCTGAGGTACCATGTTACACTCTCACTGTGGGTCTGTCGCGATCTAAGCCCCGTGTTGTAGGAGGGGAAATCCTGGCATTTGAAAACTTCCCACAGTCCACCCCGGACTTGGCCACCGGGAATGGAATTCCAGAACCCTAACTCCGGTTCCCGCGCACGTCCACAAAGACACTTTAATGTTGAAGGGATCGCCAGTTCTTCTACCTCCAAAGCAAATACACAAGACACTAACTTCTCTCCCTGACGAAATGCCCAAGCCAGTCACTGCTTCCAATGGCCAACCCCGTGCATACAGTGATCATGGTCAGGCTCATGAGGTTCATGGGAATTTCAGAAAATGGGTGGAGTTCCTTCTTAGCTTTTCTATTAAAAGTTTGAGTTTCACCTTTAAAGCCTTACGTGTGCTTCCTTACCTCTGTAATTAAAAAAAGTTATTTGACAGTAGGTGGTTAGTTCCTCAGCGCATTTTTTCTCAGTGTTTATTTATTTATTTTTCTTTAAAAATTATAATCTGGCCGGGCGGTGGTGGCGCACACCTTTAATCCCAGCACTTGGGAGGCAGAGGCAGGCGGACCTCTGTGAGGTCCAGGCCAGCCTGGTCTACAGAGCGAGATCCAGGACAGGAACCAAAAACCAGAAACCCTGTCTCGGGGGAAAAAAAAGATAGTCTGCCGATAATTAAAAATGCCTACATTTAAAAAAAATAATGCTAGTATTTTAGCCAAAGATTAAAATATCAAATGCTGTGATGTTGTGGGGTGGAGATGATGACTTTGGGTTTATGAGAGCATTTATTTGAAAAGGGCTTGAACTAAAGAGTCCCAGGCAGCTAAATACAGGAGAGTGCAAAGCGGAAGGCATGCGTGCCCTTTGACTCTGGGAACAGAGTTTGAAACATTACAGAGTCGGGAAAGAATGTGGTAAGTAGAGTTTAAGTAATTTCCTTAATAGAAAAGCATTAAAAGTTAATGTGTCAAACCAGACATATGGTGCAAGCCTTTAATCTTACCTCTTGAGGACAGAGGCAGGTACGTACCTGTGAGTTCCAGGTCAGCCAGGGCTAAATAGTGAGACCATGTCTAATACAAAAAAAAAAGTGAATGTGTTAAGCATATTAGATTTCTTTTCCCAGAAAAGACTAGTTGGTAAAGATGGAAAATGTAAGTGGAGAAAACAATAAATGAGGAGTGTTTTATACCAAGAAAAAAATAGTTAAGTGCTTTTAGCTTAGTGCCTAAATTTTAGTGTGTTCCCAGCACAGTACAAACCAGTTCAGACTTGATTTCTCTCCAGACCTTTGATGGTGGTGGCTCTCTGTCCTAATAGTCCACTCTAATAAATGCCTTTCAGTCAGCAGGAAGCCTTTAGCAACTGCAACTCCCCCTTTTAAATCCTGGTTATATAGTCATTCTATATAATTAATGGGCACACTTGTGATGAAGATTTTTGTTTTAAATATAGATTCTCCTACTTCATAATCTTTAAAGTAAGACTCTCAATTTTAGATATTGGCAAAGGTGGCAGAAAATGTATGTAGAGGTTAGTGACTCTTACCCAGCACATTCTGGCATTTACACAAATATATGCAAAACCGGCCCGTGGGTGCACACGCCTTTAATTCCAGTATTCATGAGGCAGAGGCGGATGGATCTCTCTGAGTATGAGGCCAGCCTGGTCTACAGAGTGAGTTCCAGGATAGCCAGGACTGTTTAACAAAGAAACCCTATCTTGAAAAACAAAAAATAACAAATATATTTATATTATAATTAATTTTTTATACTTATATAATATTTATAATTAATTAGTTAATCTTGGGTTTTATTGATACAATGTTTCTCTGTGTATCAGGCCTGGTTGTCCTGGAACTTGCTTTGTAGACCAGGTTGGCTTTGAACTCACAGAAACTCACCTCTGTCTCTCCTCCTGAGTGCTGGGATTAAAGGCATGCACAACCACACCCTCTTACATAGAGCTTTTGCTAAGCATACAAAAGGAGCCTGCACATCAACAGCACCATGAGAATAAACCTCTTACTATTGGTGAAGGAAGATGATTGTAATACAATAATGATACATCAGATTCTCCCAAAGTATCAATAAAATAAAGGTGTTATTTTAAAAAAATAATAATAATTCTCAGCACTCAGTATGCAGAGGCAGGCAGATCTGAGTTCATGGCCAGCCTGATCTACAAATTGAGTTCCAGGACATCTAGGGCTGTTATATAGAGAAACCTTATATCAAAAAAAAAAAAAAGATTGCTTAATTAATTAATTTAAAATAATTTTTAAAAGTAAGTGAGGCTGGGGCTGTAATATAACAGAGTATTAGAGTATGTGCCTGGCCTGGTTCAGGCCCTAGTAACATATTCACATTCATACTATAATAACAGGAATGAATAATTTTGTTTAGCATTTCATAAATACCACCTAATATGCTAGCTTCTTTATTTCTTTTTTTTATATTTCATTTTTTATTTATATTTTATGTATGAGTGCTCTGCACGCCAGAAGAGGGCGCCAGATCCTATTATAGATGGCTGTGAGCCACCATGTGGGTGCTGGGAATTGAACTCAGAACCTCTGGAAGAGCAGCCAATGCTCTTAACCACTGAGCCACCCCTCCAGTACCTAGCTTCTTGATTTCATCCCTTGTCATAGAGACCTATGCTGTATGGTTTTTAGTGTTAAGGTACCACAACTGAGAACCACATGAGAAGAAAGTCTCAGTTGAGAAATTGCTTAGCTGAGGTTGGCTTCTGGGAGACTTTTTTGATTGTTAATTGATGTGGGAAGACATGGCCTGCTGTGAGTGATACAATTCCCTGTGCAGGGTTCCTGAACTGTGCGTTCCATGCTTTCTGTTGTTTTCTATGAACTGTGCTTGAGTTCCTGCCTTGACTCCCTTCAACCTGGAGTTGTAAGCCAAGTAAGGCCTCTCTCCTCTAAGTAGCTTTTGATCAAGGTATGTATCACAGCAACAGAAATGAAATCTGAATGAGACCCTAAGTGAAAGTGTCCATATTAGTATTATTAAGTAAGGTGAGAGCATTATGGTGCAGGCCTAAAATTGTAGAATGCCAGAGGTTGTAACATGAGAATCAAGAGTTTTAGCCTCAGAAAATTTGAGACCAATCTGGGCTACATAATGAGACCCTGTCTCAAAAACTAAAAATAACAATACAATGATGATGATGAACTTTTTAAAAATGAAACCAAGACAGAGAAAGTTTTCTGTTCCCCAGGTCAGGGACAGACTGACAAGAAGCTGGCCTTTCATGACAGTAGACTCCAAGGCATTTGCACTGAATGCCTTAGCCATTTAAATGATACCTAAATGTGAGGGGGGATCATTGATAGTTCAAGGATTCCTCTTCAGATCACAATTTGACAGTAATAGAGCTGCTCCTGTCTCACTGTGCTGAAAATTTACATAGATGGAAAAATATTGCAAGTTGTTGTACAATATAATTTTAAGATATGCTGCATTTGTTTGTGCTATGGAACATTTGTGGGGATTTTTTGTTTGTTTGTTTGTTTGTTTGTTTTGGTCTTTCGAGACAGGGTTTCTCTGTAGCTTTGGAGCCTGTCCTGGACTAGCTCTGTAGACCAGGCTGGCCTCAAACTCATAGAGATCCACCTGCCTCTGCCTCCCAAGTGCTGGGATTACAGGTGTGGGCCACCACCACCTGGCTGGAACATTTGTTTAATGATGCAAAGATGAGTTGCGTTCTTTTAGGTTGCATTTGTTTAACTCTGTGAAGCTATGTTATTTTGTCTGTCTAAAACACCTGATGGTCTAATAAAGAGCTGAATGACCAATAGCGAGGCAGGAAAGGGAAATAGATAGGGCTGGCAGGCAGAGAGGATAAATAGAAGGAGAAATCTGGGAGGAAAGAAGAAAGAGCAAGAGAACAAGGAGAGGAAAATGCTAGGGGCCAGCCACAAAGTAAGAGTGAAAGCAAGATATACAGAAGTAAAAGGAAAAAGCCCAGGGGTAAAAGGTAGACAGGACAATTTAAAGTTAAGAAAAGCTGGCAAGAAACAAGCCAAGCTAAGGCTGGGCATTTATAAGAAATAATAACCTCCCTGTGTGAGTAATTTGAGAACTGGGTAATGAGCCCCCCAAAAGAGTAAAGAGCAAAAACAACAGCAATTAGACAGGAAGTGAGCAGCAGGAATCTAGATTTCAGAATCATCTAAATATGGATGTGGTTTGCTAGAGAAGGCATAACAAAAGAAACCATATACTTAATGTTTGAAAATACACAAATGCATTACCTCATACCCTAGCTCAATTCTAAGATTGTGAGAGTCAGCTGTACGTCTCCTTCCTGGCTCCTGGACATTGTTAGTCTGGTTCCTTGACTATCTTAGCAAACACCCAACCCTCCTCACGCCACATTCTTCCTGTGTGTGTATGTCTCTCTTTGTGTCTGAAATTTTTCTTTTTGTAAGAATACCAGCCAGACTAGGAGGTCCACCTTGCTCTGGGTGACCTTATCTTAATTATAAATCCTATTTATAAATCAAGGTTTATCTGAGGTGCTAAGGGTTAGGACTTTCAATGTGAATTTTGAGGGAACACAGCTCAACTTTTACCAGTGTCAAAGAAGGAAGGGATATAAAACAGATTAAGCAGGAGGAAGGATCTTTGATTTGGACTGGAAAAAAAATATTAGAAAATAAAGAGGTCTTGGAAGATGGCCCTGTGAGTAAAAGTGTTTGCTGAGCAAGTATGAGAAACTGAGTTTGAATCCTTGGGACTCTGGTAAAAGCCAGACACATAGCATAGATGCATGTAATCCTAACCTCTTATGGGGAGGTAGGGAATGAATGGTAGAATTGGAGGACCCCCAGAAGCTCAAGGGCCACCTAGCCAGGCACATACAGTGGGAAAACAAGAAAATGACCCTATCTCAAAGAAAGATTGAGGACCAACTCCCGACTTACACATCCCCTAACACCCGTGCCATAGTACATGGATGAACGTGCACACACATAGATAACTTAATTTTTAAGGTAAAAAAAATAAGTTTTTTAAAAAGAGCAAGGTGTAGTGGTGCACACCTTTAATCCCATCACTTGAGAAGCTGAAACAGGTGGATCACTGATTGCCAGGACAGGCAGGGCCACATAGAGAGACCCTGCCTCAAAAACACCAAAAAAAAAAAAAGGAGTAAAAATTATGAAGATTTGGACAAGAAAATAGAGCTGGATAGAGAAGCTGGGCTAACATACCCAAACTATGTTATACCATGGGCCCAGCTCAGATGAGTTAAAATGCCAGCTCACGTTGTAGCTAGCCTCTGGCAGGTCATTCATATTCCAAATAAAAGGCTGCAAATGCCATAATATTGTAAGAACTGACTGAGATAGTGGTTTAAAGTGCTCATTTGCCTTGTACAGCACTTTGTATGGAAATGTTTGGGAAGAACATAGTTTGGGTGGTAGAATGCTGGAATAGATAGCATGCATGAGGCCCTGCTCTCTATTGGTTAGCACTGAGTAAAACTGGGACTGGTGGCCCACTCAGCAATCTCAGCATTCAGAATGTAGAGGCAGGGCCTCTAGGAGTTCAAGGTCATCCTCAGCTACATAGCAAGTTTGAGGCCAGCTGGAGCTACATGAGACCGTATGTCAAAAACAACAAAAGGATTTAATGGTCAGAAATGTTTGATAAGTTTACTTATTATTGAGTCCGTGGAAAGCAGGTTGTGCCCCCACTAGCCTTAGACTGAAACTGGGCTTCCTTCTGAGGCAGGTGTGTTCCTCAGAACCTGGGAAGTAAAGGCAAGAGAACCAGCAGTGCAAGGCCAACCCTCAGCTACATAGCAAGTTTGAATCCAGCTACATAAGACCCTGTCTCAAACAAACAAAATCCCGGCCCGCAGTTATTTCAACAGAGTGAAGTAAGGAACTGAATGACGCACCCTTAGGGATTCTTTTGGCTGAGTCAGTTTTAACTTAGTAAAGTGCTGCACACCTATGCTGTCTGCCATCCGTGTTCTGATTTCTCTTAGCTGGTGCTGGTGCCAGCCTCGTCCTTGTGTGCCCAGATTGCAGAAGATCTCTGTATTTGTAAACTCCAGGCTTCGTCTTTTCAATGCCAGGCGAAGAAATCGTGGTCATTGTAATAAATGTGAAAAATGCTAGGTGCGGTGACATGTGTAGTTCATCCCAGCACTTGGGAGGCAAAGCAGGAGAAGATTTTTTTTTTAATTCTATGAATTCTAGGCCAGCCTGGTCTGCATAGTGAGTGCTGGGACAGCCAGGGCTATAGAGAAAGAGACCCTGTCTCAAAAGAAAGGAAGGAAGGAAGGAAAGAAGGAAGGAAGGAGAGAGAGGGGGAGGAAGGGAGGGATGGGGTGGGCGAGAAAGAAAGGGCAAAACATACTATATTAGTTATAATTCTTTTCACATGTGAGACTAGTTTATGACCAACAGGAGAAAAAATATATATGTAAATAAACAGATAGATGAATAAATAACATATTAGAAAGCTACAGGATATCTCAGAAAAGTTTTGATGACCAGTCAGGTCTGAGGATCACTAGCATAAAATCATCCTGAGAATTTTAGGAAGCCTTCAAAAAAAATCTTAAGATAATTATCTGGTGGGAACTTATCACCCTATCCCTCATGGGTGCTTAGATTATTAAAACAGTAAATTGTTAGTAGGAAGTTCTGTGGGCCTACCTGTCCTGCAGATGACACATATAACCTTGAAAATGTTCAAACAAAACAATTGCCTGATTATACTGAGGAACATGACCAGAAGCTGATAGAATTTGGGGAAAGAATGAAGATGCAAGCAAAAAATAAAATAAAATAAAGAAGAATGAGTAGGCAGACTGGGAGAGAGGATTGGTTCTGACTTCTGCATATGACTTCTGCATAAAAGTGTAGGTTTAATGTATGGTATATGTAGTGGAGGGGCCAGGAGCCAAAAGAATGAGGTAGCGGTATACGGATGAATATTGTATAAAAGCATACCAACTTTGATGAGAACTTAAGTTTACAGATTAAAGAAGTACAAATTCCCTCAGAATGATAAAAACACACACCCTGTTCTTATGGCACATAAGCACACACCCTGTACTTATGTCCCCTAGGCACATAAATAAGCTATTGAAACCCAAAGATAAAGAGAACATTTTAAGACCAGTTAAACCAAGGTGGGAGGAATGCATTACATACAAGAGACCAATAATACAAACAAAAATTCCATTAATTCCTTTGAAGAAATGAAAGGGACCAAATGACAATAGATTCACATTTTGCAAGGGCCAAGAGACAACTTCCTGTGTGTATCTCTATACTCAACAAAGACTCTTCAAAAGTGAAGTCATCCAGAAAGAAATGAAACAGAAAGAATTCACCATACATAGGATGGCTCATACATAGGAAAAATAATTCATGTTGGAGGGAAATGGCATGGGATAGAAAGTTCCAGAATGACAAGCATTGGAAATGGTAAATAGGAGGGTACAAGTAAAAAGTTCTTTCTCCTCACAGTTAAGAAAATGAGGGCAGGAGGTGGGCTGGAGAAAGAGCTCATTCATTAAAAACACTGGCTTCTCTTCCAGAAGACCCAGGTGCAATTCCCAGTACCCACATGGCTGCTTACAACTGTCTATACCTCCAGTTCCAGGGGACCCAACATCCTCACATAGACACACATGCAGGCAAAACACTGATGCACATAAAAAAAAAGATTTTATCTTTTTGTTTTATAAAAGAAAATGTGATCTTTTAAGACAAATATTTTAGTATCACATAACGGACTTTATGTCTTGGTAGGTATAATACACAGGACAACTGGAGCCCAAAGGATGGAGGAAGAGGAGGTGGGTCCTGGGTAAAATGAATCATAAAGTTGCAAGATTCATAATGAGGGTCATGTGTAAAATCACAGGGTTGTTCAGGAAATGATGTAATATTACCACTAAGTAGATCAGAAAAGTTAAAACTTTTGTGATGCTCAGTTAATCCCTGCCCCTACCAAACAATGTTTTAAAATGTTAATTGGCTAGGGAGACGGGTAATATTTTGTTGTACTCTAATAAAACTTGCCTGAAGATCAGAGGACAGAGCCAGCCACAGAGTTAGCCACAGAGGTCAGGCTGTAGTGGCACACACCTTCAGTCCCAGCACTTGGGATGCAGAGATCCTTCTGGATCTCTGTGAGTTCAAATCCACCCTGGACTACATAAGATTAATCCAGTTTCAAAGAGAAACAGCCAGGCAGTGGTGGAACACACCTTTAATTCTAGTACTTGGGATCACATACCTTTAATCCCAGCACTAGGAAGGTTGAGACAGGAAGTGATATGGCTGGGTCGAGAAAGGAATACAAAGTGGGAGGAGACAAGAATTAGGCCTTCCAGCTGAGGACTCAAGTACATTCAGACAGAGGATTCATGGAGTTGGGGAGGTGAGAAGTGGCTGTGGCTTGTTCCTTTGTCTCTCTGATCTTTCAGCATTTACGTCCATATCTGGCTCTGGGGTTTTATTTTAAGGCCATTTAGGATTTATGCAACAGGAGACAGCTTAGACAGTGAAGGGCCTGTCACACAAGAATGAGGACCTGAGTTCAGTTGCACATAGAAGAAGCCAGCTGGGATGCAGCATACTTGTAATCCCAGTGCTGGGAGGCAGAGATGATACACAAGAAATGGTAAAATGGTGTACTTAGGCTCTGTTATGCCAGTACTAACTCTAAATGTAAATAGATTATCTGATTTCATTAAAAGTCAAGATAATCGGTGAATTTTTCTAAATTCTATTCTGTCTATAAGATAATTAATTTTCTTTAAAAATGTTTTATTACATTTATTTATTGTGTGTGTTTATGTATGTGGGCACAAGTTCTTTGGGTTTTGAGTACAGGTCAGCGGACAGCCTGAGGGAGTGAATTTTCTCCTACTTTGTGGTTCCTGGGGATTGAACTCCTGTCAATCAGGCTTAACATCAACCACCTTCATCCACTGTGCCATCTTGCCAGCCCATTTAAACGTAAAGAGGTACCCTAAAAGTAAAAGAACTACCATATAATTAACAATTTCATGGAAACTGTCATGACCATTATTACTAGATAAATATAGTTCAGGAATAGTACTAATGATAGTACTAATGATGCTACTTCATATATATCCCTCCCCATAATTCATCTAATTTTATTTTATATGTATATGTGTTGCCAGCATTGTCTGTGTACCATGTCCACACAGTACCTGCAGAGACCAGAAGAGGGGGTCTGATACCCTGGAACTGGCGTTATATGATGGGTGATGTCGTTCTGTATGCTATGAATATGAGTTACTCTGATTGGTTGATATATAAAGCTGTTTGGCCAATGGTAGGGCAGAGTAAGGTTAGGCGGGACATTCTAACTAGAGACAAGAAGGAGAAAGACGGAGCAGAGGAGATGCTACCAGCTGCTGAAATGAGAAGCAAGACGTCAAAGTACCGGTAAGCCACATGGCAAAGTACAGATTCATAGAAATGGGTTAATTTACGATGTAAGAGCTAGCTAGTGAGAAGTCTGAGCCATTGGCCATGTAATTCGTAATTGATATAAGTCTCTGTGTGTTTACTCAGGTCTGTGTGGCTGCAGGACCGGGCTGAACATAAGAAAACTTTCAGCTATAGTTATAACTAGATGTAAGCCACCATGTGGGTTCTAGGATTGGAGCCCAGGGCCTCTAGAAGAATAGCCAGTGCTCTCAACTGCTAAGCCATCTCTCCAGCCCTGTGTATATATTTCAGTCAGGTACACCCAATTATGCAACGGCATGAAGTGGTAAGTAGGAAATTTCCACCTAAAAAGTTCTCTTGAGGGCACAAGTTTTCCTCATGTATCTATCCAGAACTAGTTCACCCTGGATCAGTCCCCTATATAAACTGAATACAAAAGAATAGAATATGTCTAACTCTGATGGTTGGGAAAGCAAGAAGAAACTTATCCCATTGTAGAGAGAGGAGGATATGTACAGCTGAATGCACAGGGAGGTCCCAGATTCCAAAACAATGCCAGGTGCATTACTCAAAGAGAGGTGTGGGTAAAATCCAAGTCAACTCAGATGCTGAGCTGAGAGTTTTATTTAACGCTTAAATAAAAGAGCAAGAACTTGGAATCGCCTGGTCCAGCCCCTAAGAACCCAGTGATAGGTAGACACATTTGAGGGGCCACAAGTGCCAAGGTACTCACGTGCAGGTCAGAGGAAAAGGTGGGGGATTTTGTTTGCTCCTACCATGTGGATCCTAGGGATGGAACTTGGGTCTTAGTCTAGACAGTAAGTACACTGACCTTCTCAGCCATCTTTCAGGCCCAAGGATATAATTTTAAAAATACACACAAACACACACACACACACACACACACACACACACACACACACACACACACACACACACAAAGTATGTAAGAATGGATGCTGGTGTGAGAGGGAAAGAGAGGAGAGAGGGAGAGGAGAGAGAGAGAGAGAGAGAGAGAGAGAGAGAGACAGAGAGAGAGAGAAATGGATGCCAATAGGTATAAGAAAATTAGTTAAAAGGTTGCTAAGATAAAGTTAAGAAAAGTTCTGGGTTGGGGATTTAGCTCAGTGGTAGAGCACTTGCTTAGCAATCGCAAGGCCCTGGATTCAGTCCTCAGCTCAGGAAAAAAAAAAGAAAGAAAGAAACAGAAAAGTTCTAAAACAGAATCAGAGAGAGAGAGAGAAGGAGAGGAGAGGGGAGGGGAGGGAAGGGGGGAGAGGAGAGGAGAGGAGAGGAAAAGAAAAGAAAAAGAAATAACAGGACCAGTTTGGATGACCCAACTTCTGCAATTAATATCCGTACAGAAATTGAGTTTTTTAAAAGAAAGAAGAAAGATCATAAAAGAAATAATTGGAGGAAAATCTTCTGTGGGTAGAGGTTAGGTCGGAATGAGAACACACTTAAATGGCGTTGGCGGGACTGGAGAAATGGCTCCGTGGTTAAGAGCACTTACTGTCCTTCCAAAGGACTCAAGTTCAGTTCCTAGCACCTATGTGAGGTGGCTCTTGACCATCTTTAACTCCATCTCCAGGGGATCCAACAGCCTCCTTTGGAGCATACACACAGACCCACACAATAACCCTTCCTCCAAGAACCATGCAAGGCTCGCTTGGTCAAAGTACAGTCCTTTCCCAAGGACCTTATTGTAGAACCCGTAGCACAGTAGTAACACATTAATCATGTCTGTCATATCTGCTAGTGAGTAGGCGTGCTGTGTAAGAGGTTCATTCATATTAAAATCCCATCGACTGCAGGAGTGTGACTCTTTGCCTTGGCCCAGATTTCCAAACTTCAGCCCTTCCCAAATAATAAACAAGGAGAAGACAAAGTGGAAACTAGATTTGTGCTGGGATACTTGGAGTGGAGAGACAGGGAGCACGTGCTTGCACCTCTTATCTCTAAGACGCACAACCAGGCAACTAGTTCATACAAGCTTTACGACCCATAAGTTGTGGAGATGGAGAAAGAGGGACCTTGTCACCGAAAAAAAGACACAGCAAGGGAGCAAACAGTTCTTAAACGCAGACTCCTGCATCCACAGAAAGCTCCCACAGCCAGGCTACCTGGAGCTCCTTATGCCTCTTTTTTTGGGGGTGGGGAGGAGTTCCGAGACAGGGATTTTCTGTGTAGTTTTGGTGCCTGGCCTGGATCTTGCTCTGTAGACCAGGCTGGCCTCAAACTCACAGAGATCCGCCTGGCTCTGCCAAGTGCTGGGATCAAAAGTGTGCGCCACCACTGCGCGATTCTTTATCCTTCTTGCAAGCCTTTTTCTGCAGGTGTTACACAGTTTTGTTCACTTCCGGTTCTTTAGTGTCTGTCCTTCAGCGATCACACACACACTGTCATTTCCACGATTTAGACACGAGCCTAGTTTTTCTCTAAAGAGCACAAGATCTGATTTTCTCCTTTTTATTTGGATCCCAGAAGCTGAGTGATCAGCATGGGCGGGGACCCCAGCTCCGCCCCTGCCCGCCCTAGCGCCCTTGGGTCCCCTGCTCCAGGGATCTGGAAGGATTTCACCCAGCCGGCGTGGATCTCCGCTTGTGGACCGGGAATGTGGAGTCCAGGCTCCGTAGAGCGTCCGCTGTCTGCGCATCCAGTCCGCGGCGGTTGACCCCCTGTCGCCGGCGAACCGAGGCAGCGGCTCATGGACGCAGCGGAGTCCCAGGCTCCTGCGGGGACAGGAGGTGACTGTGATCCGGGCTGCCGCGCGCTGCCGCTCGCTTCTGGCCTGTCTCTTTAACTAGGATCCAGTAGGCTTAGTTTTGTTTTATTGTTTATTTTTTTTCCTGAGCCCTTCAACCAGGGTGGGGCCTGACCTGACTATGGGGTCCAGGCCAGCGTTTCTTTTCTCTGGTTTGAGGACTGCCTATAGGTACTTCCCAGAGCTATGCTTTTTAAGTAGGGGGTTTCAGAATACCTTCAAATTAACACCACCACATCATCAGGCCTAAACTGTTTTCTTTGGTCTCTGGGTATTTGCTGGCGTTCTCCTTACTTTCAACTTTTTCTCATTTTCCTTCTTCAGCTCAGGCATATTTTAAAGGATTCTTAAGACTTCCTCAACTTGCACAGGATTTTTCCTCTTGGCCTATAGTAGCCACCTCTGGAAAATCAGCAGATCAAATGCATTTTCTTCTCTTTTGTTCCCCCTCAGAATCATTCAATTTAAAAATGGCTAAGGACTCTGCTCGGACATTTGAAACTGAGTCAATTGATTGGTAATTTGACAGTTTAAATATGGAAACAAATACTTAATGAACAATTGATTCAAAAGTCTAGTAATTAGTATTGAAGATGACTTGATTATGACTTCATTTAAGTATTTATGAGTCTTAAGTTTCCAGAATGTTAAGTTCACCAATGGAATGACTGGTAGTGAGCAAGCACGACTCTGGTAAAGACCTGGCATTACCCATTTAAACATTCAAGCCCTGACTGAGTCGATGCAGCATGTAAAATGAGATGTCTTGAGAAAATGAGATGTCTTTCTTTAGAGCCTGATGCCCTTGACAAAGCACTCTGGAGCTCATCAAGTAGGGATTCCTGAAAGAGCAGGCATGTTGGTCCATCTCATGTAAATCAAGGTAGATCAGAAGGCTTAGTATTTTCTATACTGAAATTCTGATAGAAGAGTCTATGCATGAAGACAGTATTTCAAATTTGCCGTGATCTTCCAGGATTGTTTTGTGTTGGGTCATAACAGCTTTCAACAGCTATATTTAGAATAGCCTTTTAGCTCAACAAGTGTTTTTCAGAGTCTTTTAATGCCACAGTAAAATGTCATTTGTGTGTTTTACCCAGAATCCTACTTACACCCCTGTAATAGCAATATGTTTGCATTCAAGGTGATGGCTCTGGAGGAAGTCCAGGAGAGACATCCAGGAGACTTTCAAGAGAACAGCTTTGTGTACTGGTGTCGGCAGCTTCCTTAAACTTGGGTTGCATGATGGCCTTTTCCATCCTTGGACCATTTTTCCCCAAGGAGGTAATACATTTTGTATCTATATAGACTAATCTTTAGAAAGCTTTTCAGTTGTGTAATTTTAGATGATAAATAATGTGAGAATATGGGGGGCAGTGGGGGTGCTCAGCAGTCAAGATCGTGTTCTGCTTTTCCAGTGACCTGAATTAAGTTCCCAGCCCCCACACCAAGAAGTTCATAACCATTCAACTCTAGCTCCAGAGGACTCTGGTGTCTCTGGCCTCTGTGGACATCAGTTTTCACATGAAAATATGTCCATGCAAACACATACACATACACACATATTTAAAATGTCTCAAAATAAAATATAAAAATGTGCCTACAGTATAGATAATATTTGTGTGTTTTGTATGATGGTGTGTACACTGTGTGTATGTGGGGAGGGGGCATTAGTCCATTTGTCCACAGAGGCCAGAGGTCAATGTCAGACATCTTCATCATGACATGGTCTCTTACTTCCTTGGTGTATACCAGTTCAGCTAGACTGGCTAGCCAGCAAGCCCCTGGGATCCTCTTGCCTCCTCCTCCCTGGGGCTAGTATTACAGATGTGTGCCAACAAGCATTTGTATGTGAGTTCTGGGGATCCAGCTCAGTTCTTCCTGGTTAGACAACAGGCACATTGCCTAGACTCATCTCCCCAGCCCTCCTCCCCCACCAAGAGAATATTTCTTAGTGTTTAATATCAGAAAAAAGAGAACATCCTCTTGCTGGATAATTCTCTGAAAATATACTTGACTTCCTAAGTGTTATTTATTTTACCATGTACTTCGATTAATCTTTACTTGGCGCCTATAACTGAAAAAGGAGATTCACCAAATGACTAAGATGCCGAAGCTGCCAAGAGGCTATAATTCTGTCTTCTGGTATTGGGATTAATATATATTTTAGAATCAGGGTGTTTGTAGCAAGTTTGTAGCTCATACCTTTAATCAGAGTACTTAGAAAGCATGGGCAAGTAGCATATTCTAGTAGTTTTGAGTCCAGCCTGGTCTATACGTGAGTTCCAAGCAGCCATGGTCATATAGTGAGACTCTGTCTCTGAAGATGGGGTAGTCCAGGATATTCATTCTGAATTTATTATGCACTCCAGTAGTAATATTTACACAAAGGAAGGATTCTGATTAACGTTGCCAGGCTCCCTCTAAGCTTTGCCATTTACATGGTGTTAGGAACTGTAGCTGGTGGCTGGAGTATAGAGTCCATGCATATAAGATGGATTGAAGGGAAAGTTCAGACAATATGTCCAAATGTTTATTTTGTGTATTTTGCCAAAGTTTCAGGTTCACAGCGCACTGACAACTTCTCAGTTCTCAAACTGCCTCGACAGCATGTAGTCCGTCATATGGTGTGCGACCAGAAAGACTTTTCTACTAAGAAAATGATGTGGTTCCGTACCCATACAACACTCACTGGTCTCCAACACATGTTGCCACCCATTCATCCACTTGGTGCCTACAACAATCCCATAGGGAGAGAGAGTAGCGAGGGTCCCATTGTGTTGCTTTAAGATACCAGTCTCAGATGAGAAGGGCTTTCCTAGTTAGTCCAATTGCACCGGAGGGTCAAGTTCCTCCTCTGGGTTCATGGAGTTGAACATCTGCAAAGAAAAGTCAGGAACTTTCTTGTTCATTATGAACCAAATATATGAGAAAAGGATGGAGAGGAGGAGGAGAATTGATACAGGCTTTGGGTATCCCTTAAGGTATAGATGGCCAGGAGTGATGATACTGAAGAGGGAAGGATGCTTCACTATCATTGGGCAGAATCAAGCCAAGCAGAAAGGTGTGGTCCTGAGACTTTCAGGTCAAGTGAAGTGTGGCGTGAAAAATGGTAGCTTCTGCGGTAATTAGAGAGGAGGGCATCATTGCAGATGAGGTCAGGGGAAGAGCAGAGTGAAAGGCATGTTCTTATGGAACAGGAGATAGCTCACTGGGGCTTATACTTAGGGCACAGTGAGACCTTGATAGAAAGCTGAGGCTCTGAGGGGCAAGCTCCGGCTGGAATGCAAGAACACTGGGATGGATCCCCAGGACTTGGTCACTGGGAGAGCATCAGTGTTGGGTTAGACTTTGGTTTTGTGAGAACACGGTGATGGGAGCCTCTAGAGCAGTGGTTCTCAAACTCCCTAATGCTATAACCCTTTAATAGAGTTCCTCATGTTGTGGTGACCATCAAATTATTTTCATTGCTACTTCATAACTGTAATCATAATGTAAATACTGATGTAAGAGATATCCGGTATGCCATGCCTCCAAAGGGGTTGTGACCCACAGGTTGAGAAACACTGCTTTAAGGTTACAGAAGGTGTCTTGATTAGGGTTTCTGCTGCTATAATAAAACACCATGACCCAAAAGCAAGTTAGGGAAGAAAAGGTTTGGCTTACACTTGCATATCACTGTTTATCACTGAAGGAAGTCGGGAGAGAAAACAGGGCAGAAACCTGGGGCTAGGAGCTGATGCAGAGGCCGTGGAGGGGTGCTACTTGCTGGCTTGCTCTTCATGGCTTGCTTGGCCTGCTTTCTTATAGAACCTACTAGGGGTGGCCTCACCCACCATGGACTGGGCCCTGCCCCATCAATCACTAATTTAGAAAATGACTTACAGCTGGGTCTTATGAAGACTTTTTTTTTTTTTTCAACTGAGACTCCCTCCTCTCCAGTTGACTCTAGCTTATGTCGAGCTGGTATAAAAGTAGCCAGCACAGGAGGGAGAGACAAACAGAAATCCAGTTTCTCCTGCTGTGTTTTCACAACACAGATTACCTTTGTGGCCTCAAAAGGCATAGTGATGTCTCCTTTTTGTCCAGCAAGCAAGTAACTCTTCAGCAGCAGACACGGTGGTGTCCTCTGATCCAGGACAACTGTGACTCTGTCTTCTGGAGATTTCTCAGTCCCAGGACTGTCCTCTGTCTTCAAATCCCAGTTGCAGATCCCATGTTGTCTAACCTGGAGCTTGTGACTGGCTACAAGTTAGGGTTCATACATACCGCTCCTCGGATTCGATTGATTCGCTTAATTGGCCACAAGACTCAGAGAAACACCAAAGGGTATGGGTTCACTACACAGAATAGGCATAAAGCAATGCACGGGGTGATGTGTCAATGCCCATTAGCAACATCCACATTTTCAGCTCTGTAGACAGTCTATGAGCCCTGTGCCTTCGGGGTTTTGTGGACATGATCATTTAAAGACTGGGTATAGAGATTTGGTCAGGCCTGACAGTCCAGGTTCTTTTGTTCTCTTCATAATATTTCTCCCCTCAGGATATGAGATAGAACCCATCTGGAATGAGAAAGATCTTGTAACCTGTCAGACAAGCTAGGTGAGTTACAAGCCAGGAACTGATTCTTCTCTTTCTCTGTCTCTGTCTCTCTCTCTCTCTGTCTCTGTCTCTGTCTCTCTCTGTCTCTATCTCTGTCTGTCTCTCTCTCTCTCTCTGTCTCTCTCTCTGTCTGTCTCTCTCTCTCTCTGTCTCTATCTCTGTCTGTCTCTCTCTTTCTCTCTCACAGGCACACACACATACGGGCTGGTAAGATGGCTCAGTGGGTAAAAGCACTGAGTTCGACCCCCTGAACTCATATGGTAGAGGGAGAACTGACTCCACGAGTTGTCTGCTGACTTCCACATGTGTGCCATGGTACATGCGTGCCCCCCAACACACACACAAACACACAATGAGTAAATGTAATAACAATATCTTTTAAAAAATATGTATTTTACAACATTACAATAAGATGCATTCATATAATTTATTATGTGTCCCAGTTCCCGGCTTGTAACTCTCAAATAGCTTACATGGGAAGGGATGGAGGAGTTGTTTTTCTTAAAATCGTGGCTGGAGGGGCTGAGATGACTCAGTAGGTAAGAACATGCTCTGCAAGCATGAGAACCTGAGTTTAATTCTCCAGCGCCCACATAAAAAGCCAGGCTTAGCTGTACGTGACTAGGGGGCAGAGACAGGGAGATCTCAAGGACTCACTAATCAGCCTAGTTTAGCGGGATGCAAAGCTGGTTCAGGGAGAGACCCTGTCTGCAGGCAATGAGGAGAGCAGTACCACAAGACAGCAAGGTCCTGCTCTGGCCTCCTTGTGTGTGCTCCTGTTTGAATGCACCTGTACAGTTGCATGCTTGTGTACTCACATGCACAGACATGCAACCTGTAGTTAGAGGGAAAAAGGAAAAGAAATGCAATTGTAGAGAATACAGTTTTAAAATGTGTGTGTGTGTGTGTGTATGTATATACTAATTTTTAATGATTTATTTTATTTTGTGTGTGTGCGTGTGCGTGTGCGTGTGCGTGTGCGTGTGCGTGTGTGTGTGTATGTGTATACTAATTTTTAATGATTTATTTTATTTTGTGTGTGTGCGTGTGCGTGTGCGTGTGTGTGTGTGTGTGTGTGTGTGTGTGTGTGTGTACCTCATACATGCCATACCCTCAGAGGTCAGAAGAAGGTAGGTTCCCTGGGACTGAAATTATGGATGTTTGTGAGCCATGGGAGAGCAACATTTGCTCTTAACTGCTTATCCAATGATGCATTCTGAAGTGTTTTCAGGTATGTGCATCTGTGTGAAGTTGTTTGACGCTCTGGTGAAAGGATGCATCGAAACCATTCTTCTGACCATAAATATTCACGGTAACACACAGCCTGTCACAGCAAAGAAGGTGTGTCAAAGGTGACTGTTGACTGTCAGAGGACAGGACAGCCTTGTGAGCGTCAGGCTTGACGCTCTACCTCATACCAAGTTGTGTAGCCGGAAGATTTCTCTAGTCCCACTCTGCCCAGTGGTCCCACATACGCTTATAAAATAATCACTCGGAGGCTTATGTTAATTACAAACTGTGGCTTAAGTCTCTTGCTAGTTAGCTCTATCATCTTAAATTGACCCATTTTATTAAACTATATATTGTTGTGTGGCCGTAGTGTTACGGTCTGATGGCAAGTTGCTCCTTGGACTTGAGGCTGGTCTCCTTCCCTCCTCTGCCTTTCTTCTTCCTGTCTCTGTCTTTCATTTCCTGCTTGGCTATAGCCTGACCCGCCATTGGCCAGAGCAGCTTCTTTATTAACCAGTCATAGCAACACATATTCATAGCATACAGAAAGACCATCCCACACCTAAATTGCATATGTTGTTTTAAGTTCCTTAAAAATTGTTCCTTTTTTTTGGATGCAGGGTCTCACTATGTAGTCTGGATGGCCTAGTACACCAGACTGGACTCAGACTCACAGAGATCACTCTGCCTCAGCCTTTCAAGAGATAGAATTAAAGGTGTGCAACACATGCTCAGCTAAATGCATATTTTAACCCTTAAATGGATATAATAATAGCCCAATGTGAGGCAAGATAGGGGAAATTAAGGGAATATTTTCCTGGCTATTGTGAAGACAGTAGAGTGCGCCTCTCTTGAGAAGCACACACCTTCACTTGGTTGTGTACTACTATTTCATAAGTGCCTCTCTATCCCTAAGCCCTAATACTTTTTTCTCTCTCCAATGCCTATGCTTAAATCTATTTAAAATATAATAAACTCCATCTGTACCTCATAAGAGGCTTCAGTGTTGGTCCATATTGACTTGTCTTGAAATTCTTTCTCTGTAGTGAAGTAAAGAGTATTGGCTACAAGCTGGGGACACAGCTCAGTTGTCAGAGTGTTTGTCTAGCACACATAAAGCCCTGTCTTTGATCCCTAGCATCACATAAACAAGTGTGATTGTGCATGCCTGTAATCTCAGCACGTAGGAGACAGAGGCAGGAGGATCAGGAGGAAGTCAAAACCAGCCTCATCTCCATAGCAAGTCTTAGACCCACCTGGGCTACATTAAACCCTGCCTCAAGGAACCATAAAAAATAATAAAATAAAAAGAATTTCAACTTCGGCTGAGTAGAGGTCTCTGAAAAGAACTTCTCAGGATGCTAGAGGCGGCAGCATAGAGCTCTGTTTCTGGCATCTGCCTTACTGGGGCTCAAAGGGCAGCCATACTTGCACAGTTTGAAAAAGGGGTTTTAGGGTCTGGAGAGATGGCTCGGTGGTTCAGAACACTCGCTACTCTTGCAAAGGACATGAGTTCAGTTCCCAACAGTGGATCACAACTGCCTGAAACTCCAGTCCCAGGGGAATCCATGCCTCCATAAACTCCTGCACACATGTGGGTGCACATACTTACACTCAGGCACACACACAAAAGTAGATTCAGAATAAGTGCTCTATCATCTGTAGCAAAGTTCAGAGGTCCCTAGTGGGACAGGCTATAAACATTAATAATTCCAGCATGTGGAGAGTGAAATACCCTCGGGTGTCTGAACAATGTGGATGGTGGAGAGCATCCTTTGTCTGCACTGCTCATTGGAAGGAAGGAAAGCTCTTCCCAGAGTAAGCCTGGCAGAAGCCATGGAGCAGAGTGGTTGGGCCTTCACATGATCTACTTGCCAGTTCATGGCATTTCCTCTCCTTGAGGTTTTTTTTAATTTTTTATTTTTTGGATTTGTATATTTTCTTCTTAAACTGACAACTGGCACGTGATTTGTTTTGTTTCTGTTTTTGGTGGAGGGCATTTCCGTAACTAGAAGTGCTATTAAAAAGGAAGTCTGTCTACATCAACTATTTCCTGAGCCCTGTGACTGAGACACAGAGTCCAGATTTCCTCATCCGAAGTATTTTGTGTTTTTTGTTTTTTTTTTTAATTCTGTAATACTGACTTTTATCCAGATAAAGGGAATTATTTATATGTATACTAAGTGAATTATTTCACTTCAGTGTCTAGATTTTACCATCTACTTTGCAGTCTTTCCTTACCCTGTTTTTTAAATACTAAATTTTAAAATAAAAATTTTAAATACTAATAATGGAAAGGTTTGAGCAGGGAGGTAGGGTAAGAACAGGACCAATCAAGATTATGTATGTATAAAAATGTTACAAGGAATCTGCTACTGGGTAAGTTAATTTTAGAAAAATAATGTCTATTATATGGATGTTGCAGTGCTCCCCAAATCGTGGAAATTACTATACATACATGGAAGTCACAAGGTGATGTTCTGACTTTCTTTTGTCTTCCCACCAGTGCTGTTTTGTCTTTCCAATTTTGTTCCCATTTCTTCTTCTTCTAAGGCAGAAAAGAAGGGGGCCAGCAACACCATGATTGGGATGATCTTTGGATGCTATGCTTTATTTGAGTTGTTGGCATCTTTAGTGTTTGGAAAATATGTAAGTATTGGTGCTCATATGCATATTTTAATTTTCAAAAATCATGTGGTGGATTACTATAACTTACTAATCTAGAATGTCTATGGACATGGAAATGATACCATTCCATTTTTATAAATTATGCCACAGCTCTATCATCGTGGTTGATTAGTTAGTCCCTTCCATGCTTATAAACTGTATCACAGTTCTTTTAAATAATTATTTTAATATGATATTAACCATATATTCTTTCCTGCAATTGTGTATATTCTGATACAGTGGATTTGTTTATGTGAATGTAGACATGTTGAAGCTATCCATTTATTACTCTCCTTTGACTTTTATTATAGCTTGTACAAATTGGAGCCAAATTCATGTTTATTGCAGGAATGTTTATCTCAGGAGGAGTTACAATTCTTTTTGGGTAAGTAGCTTTCTAATGTGTTTGGAAACATGGACGGATATCATAGTCTATTGGCTTTGAAGTTTTTCTTAAAATTGTCTTGTTATTGTATGTGTATGATGGGGTGCTGTCCATGTGGAGGACAGAGGACAGTGCAGTGGCAACATTTTCCTCCACTGTTACATGGATTCCAGGTATTGAACTCAGGTTGCCAAGTATATGCTGCAAGCCCCTTACCCACTGAGCCATGTCACTAACCCATTAATGGCTCTTCTTTGTTGATATTTGTTTTTAGAGACAGGGTTTCAGCTGGGCGGTGGTGTTGCATGTCTTTAATCCCAGCACTCAGGAGGCAGAGGCAAGTGGATCTTTGTGAGTTCGAGGCCAGCTTGGTCTACAGAGCAAGATCCAGGAAAGGCACAAAGCTACAGAGAAACCCTGTCTCAAAACACCCCGCACCCCACCCCACCCACCCACCCCCCAAAAAAAGAAGAAAAAAAGACTTAAGTCTTTTAGGGCTGGAGAGATGGCTCAGTGGTTAGGAGCACTGGCTGCTCTTCCAGAAGTCCTGAGTTCAATTCCCAGCAACGATATGGTGGCTCACAACCGTCTATAAAATCTGGTTCCCTCTTCTGGCCTGCAGGCAGACGTGCTGTATACATAATAAATAAGTATTAGAGAGAGAGAGAGAGAGAGAGAGAGAGAGAGAGAGAGAGAGAGAGAGAGAGAGATTCTTTGTGTAGACCAGGCTGGTGTCAGACTCACAGAGATCCATCTGCCTCTTCCTCCTGAGTGCTGAGATTAATGGCATGGGCCAATACCGCATAGCAATTGATGGCTCTTTAAACCCATCAGTATCGATCACTCCTATATTGTCAGATGAATGACATGTGACTAATCATGGAGGGAGGTGGTGAACAGCAAACAGAAACATCATTGGTCTTAAGAGAGTTCTCCAAGACCACCTACTAAACAGCCTGCTGATCCAGACATGGTGCTCCCCATTTGTAATCCTGGCATTGGGAGGCAATGGAGGAGGACCTTTAGTTGGAGGTCAGCCTGGACTATGCAGGAAGACCCTATCTCAAAACAGCAATAGAGAAAACAGAACTGTGGCTCCCAAATACATCCACCATGATTCCTGTGGATGCTCATAATGGGAACATAATAGTCTTCTGAGTCATAGAAACTCTTTGCTTAAACAGAAAAGACAATCTATTTCTTACAGGATCAACTCAAAGACACCTGGCCACAGGTGCTGAAACAGCATGATCACGAATCGTTCTTAGCTTCCTGTTTTTCTCTCCTCTTCTGGTGCAATGTTCCTAGACAAGCTCCTAGAACCCTCCTTTTCTATTGTTGTTTTTGAGACAGGGTATCGCTATGGAGCCATGAGTGGCCTGGAACTTGCTCTGTAGATCTGGCTGGCCTTGAACTCATAGAAATCTACCTGCCTCTGCCTCTGATGCTGAGATTAAAGGCATGGCCTGGCTCTTTCATCTCACTATTCCCTAATAGCAGTGTAACAACTGTTTACTGTTTACATAGCATTTACATTGTACCAGGTATCAAAAGTATCCAGAAAATAGCTTATGGGCTGTAAGCATAGCATTGCACCAGAGTACTTGCCTACTACCATGGGTGAAGCCTTGGGTTCAACACAGCATCATAATAAAGAAGTAAATAATTAAAAATAGAGTTGCGTTTGGTAAGATGAGCATCAGTTACAGCAGACAACATGTTTTATGTCAAGGACTTGAGCATCTTCTGATTAAGATACCTTTGGTAGATTCTACTATCACAGTATTCTTTGGGTTCAGGGGACCACTATATTCCAAAGAGGCCTCCTTAGTATTATCATCTCAGAAATCAGTTATAACAACAGAAGGGGATAGCTAAGCTGTCGTTATGACTTGAATTATAACAAAAATTAAAAACAGCAATTCCCTATAGAAAATGTTAAACCCAACTCTTTAAAAGATTTCTAGAGTGTCTTTATCTAATATCTTTGGATAGTATGGCTATTTTCCAGAAATAGAGTGAATTAAAAAATCCAAACAAGGGTTGGGGATTTAGCTCAGTGGTAGAGCACTTGCCTAGCAAGCACAAGGTCCTGGGTTTAGTCCTCAGTGCTGAAAAGAAAAGAAAAAAAAAAATCCAAACCAGTTTGACACTTGACAAGTGTGTTTGTTTCCAGTGTCTTGGACCAGCTTCCGGACGGACCCATATTTATTGTCATGTGTTTTCTGGTGAGAATAGTAGATGCCATAGGCTTTGGTGCAGCCATAACAGCATCATCCTCTATCCTCGCAAAGGCCTTCCCCAATAATGTGGCTACTGTGCTGGTATGTAATTAGAACTTTTTCCTATTTTCCTTCTGATGTGGCCCAAACATTCCTGGATCTGTTCTTTCATGCTTTCCCCAGCTCTCTTGTGCATTGTTCCCCCTTTTGTTGTGATTTCGATTTCCTGCAGTAAAGTGAGAAAATAAAAAGCACATCATTGCTGGGTGTGGTGACACATACCTGTAACCCACTATGAAGGCTGCAGCATCAAAGTTTGAGGCGGGCATGGGAGACACAGTGAGTCACTGTCTGAAAAACAAAAACAAAGAAATGACGACTGTCTGAAATGTTTAATTGTTGTTTATCAATAAACCTTGGGAGTCAGATATCAGGGTAAGAACCTGAATGATCAGAGAAGTGGTGGCGAAGAGACCAGTGACCTCTTATCTCCTTCATTCCTCCATACAAAAGACCTAGTCCCTCTCTAAATCCCGCCCTGCTAATTCCTGTCTCTCATCTGTCCTCAGTCCTCCAAACCTCTATGGTTAATTTGGATCAGCTAGTAGCTAGCTCAACCCTCTGATTCAAAGCAAACTTTATTGTCAGAATACAATCAAAATATCACACAGCAACTATCTGTGACAACTCTACCCCAGGGGGAGAGGGTTTAAAAAGAAGGTGAAGCTTTTAATGGTGGCTCATGGCTTTAATCCCAGCACTCAGGAGGCAGAGGCAGGTGCATTTCTGTGAGTCTGAGGTCAGACTGGTCCACACACAATGCCAGGTCAGCCACTACTACACAGTAAGACCCTTATCCAAAGAAAAAAACAAAAAAGCAGAGACCTTGAATGTCTCTTAGGTGCTCTTTCTGTCTCTGCATGGGCACCTTGATGAATAGACATGATCCCAACCATTTTTTTTAAATCACACTTAAAATAATTTTTAAAGATTTGTTTTATTTTTTATGTGTATGATATATATGTGTGTGTGTGTGTGTGTGTGTGTGTATATATATAGCCACATATGTGCCCAGGGCCTACAGAATTCAGAAGAGGGGATCAGATCACCTGGAACTGGAGTTATGGTGGTTTTAAGCCACCATCATACAGGTGCTGTACAAAGCCCAGGTCCTCTGTGGAAGATCGAGTGCTCTTAACTACTGAGCCATCTCTCGATTTTTTAAAAATCACTTTTCACTCTTCCGAGTAGAATTTTGCTGTGATCCTGTGAATAGGACCTGGCTGAATTGCTCATGTCTTTCCTCTACTCTAGAAGTTTCCCCTCATGATAGATGGTTCCCTCATTAGCATCTTTCCTCCACTTTTCCCAGATTTGTCTCAGAGGTCGTCTTGAAAAGCACTTGTGTCTTGTCTGAGGAGTGCCATCTAATTTTGACTTTACTGCATGGGCCAGCTTTTTTCTATATACAACTTGTTGCCCTTTTAAAGAGCTGGTGTTCTGTAGAATACCCTGGACAGTGTGGTTCAGGAAATTCCTATGATGGTGGCAGTCATCCACTGGTGTTTGAGATCAGGCAGGAGAAAGTAGACTTTCCCTCTTCATCTTCTACATAAAGTTGCAGCTGAAGCCAACACATCCCATACATTAATTAATCATGATGGCTCTGTGTCCTCTGTAGATCTTAAGACAGTAAGATTGTAAGCCATGGGTGTATTTAAAGATTTAAAATATAATTTCCTTAACAGTAAGATTCTTTTCCTTAGGACCACCTTGTTTATCTTCAGTTAATTTTATGCAGAATAAAATCAAAAAGTAATAACATGGAATATAGAATGTAGTAAATTTTTGATGTATACCATTGCTTTTCAGACTTATCTACACATCTGTCCAGGTACCCAGTACCCTAGCTGCTCCAAGAGGGCAGCCAACATCTCAGGCTTCTTCCCAATATTACATATCTACGTGTGCACACATGTGCATACATACGCATATGGAGTGGCAGCATGATTCTCTCCTTTATTTACTTGTGTGATAGCATACTCTTCACACCATTTAACAAATGGTTGATTATACTGACAAGTTCACTCTCCAGGTCTTCTGTATCTATTTATAAGAAACATTCTTGTTCATTCTTCACTGGCTATATGCAATTCCACTGTATAGATGTACCCTACTTTATCTAAATTGTTAGTGAGTATGTAAATCATCTGCATCTTTTTTGTTTGTTAGTTAGTTTGTTTGTTTGTTTAGAACAGGGTCTCTCATAGCTCAAGCGGACTGGAACTTTCAAAAGTTGACCTTGAACTCCTGGTCTTGCTTCCTGCATCTCCTTCTCCTGGGTGTTAGGATTGTAGGTGTCTGTCACCATGCCTAGCTTGACATTGCAAACAGTGCTACCATGTCAATGTATAAACAAACGTGTGTGTGTGTGTGTGTGTGTGTGAATTGTGAAACAATCTTTTTTTAAGTAGTACTCTCATAATTCATTTTTTATTTAACTTTTTGAGAATTTCATACATGAGTCCAATATTTTTATAATTTCCACCCCGCTGCCCTCTTAAATTACTCTGAGTGTGTATGTGTGTTTCTGTGTGTGTGTGTATGCATCAATCATCTGAGTCCATTTGGTGTCACTTATATGTATATGTGTTCAGTGTTCGGATCTAACCACTTGAGGTTGGCTAGTCTATCTAAGAGGAAGCTCCCCCCTGGAGAAAACTGATTCTCGCTTTCTCAGGAGCCATTGTTTGCTTATAGCTCTTCAAGTGGGGATAAGGCTTTGGAAAATATCCTCATCCGTGTGGCATGACAGACGGTATAGTCATTGCTCGTCTTGTTTTGGTGACTGTATTGTCGAGATTTTGTGGATGCAGCTTCCCTGTCATGTGTAGAGGACACTATCTTGCAGCAGACATCCTGGGCCTCTGGCTCCTGCAGTCTTTCTGCCCCTAATTCCTTGGTGTTCCCTGGCAGTTATAGGGCTTGTGATGCAGGTGCATCAGTTGGCACCCGAGGTAGGTTTTGCTTTGCATCATGACCAGCTGTAGATTTCTGTGATGGTCTCCAGCAGCTGCAGAAAGAAGCTTCTTTGGTAAGGGGTGGGATCTACGCTTACCTGTGGATCTAAGGATACATACTTTGAATGTGGTAAAAGGGTGGGAGCTACACTTACCTGTGGATCTAAGGATACATGTTTTGACTGTGGTTACTAATTGTACTTGTTTGGGAAAATGGCAGTTAGTAGGGTCTCCTCTACTATCCATGGTCTCACCAGTCACAGGTAGGCTAGCTTTACAGTACCAGGCATTTTGAGACAAGATGTCACCCTGGATGGCATGGAACTCACAGAGATCTACCTGCCTCTTCTTCCCAAGTGCTAAAATTAAAGATGTGTGCCATTATGCCTGATGTTCATAATTCTTCAACTATAATACATTAAATCTTCTTTTGTTTTGTTTTTTCACTTTTAGGGAAGCCTTGAGGTTTTTTCTGGACTGGGGCTTATAGTAGGTCCCCCTTTAGGTGGCTTTTTGTATCAGTCCTTTGGCTATGAGGTGCCTTTTATTCTTCTGGGGTGCATAGTTCTACTGATGATACCACTCAACCTATGTATTTTGCCCAGTTATGGTAAGTTCAAACTTAACACTCATTCTAGAATTTTAACTTTACTTTTATGTCTTTGTAATCAATACACTTACCATATATATTGTGTAACACCTCTTTGTAGTACCCTCAAAAGCTGGTTCTTTTTCCTAAAATATGGGTAACTAGTTTATGATGATTTTTGTTTACAAAGGATTAGGAATGTAGCTCCATCAGTAGAATTCTTTTCTAGCATTCCTGAAGCCCTAGGTTTGACCTCCACTTCACATAAGCAGAACATGGTGGTGCATGCCTTTAAATCATCCTCGGCTATGTAGTGAGTTTAAGGCCAGCCTGGGATGCATGAGGCCCTCTCTTAAATAAAATAAAAAAGCATACCACAAACGTTTCCAGGTTCAGGAGAAACAAATACTTTATTTTGGCTTACGAGGCTGAACTAAATTTTCACCAAAATTCTGTGAGCAACACAGTTTGTCTGCAAGGCTGAAAAAACAAGGGAAAATTCCCACAAGTTCTAGGTCACCTTTGTTTTCTTTCTTTTTTTCTCTTTCTTTCTCTCTTCCTTCCTTCCTTCCTTCCTTCCTTCCTTCCTTCCTTCCTTCCTTCCTGTCTTCCTTCCTTCCTTTCTTTCTTTCTTATAATGTCTCTCTACAAAACTCTGTGTAGACAGACTTTTCTTTGGGCCTCCAGCTCACAAAAAACAACACAGACTTCTTGTTAATTATGAAAGCTCAGCCAATATCTTAGGCTTGTTTCTAACTAGCTCTTATACTTAAATTAACCCATTTCTATTAATTTATCCTTTGTCTCATGACCGTATTATCTCACTTCCATATTGACTATCCTGTGTGCTCTGCATCTCTGTCCTTCTTTTTCCCAGTGTCCTCTGTGTCTGGAAATCCAGCCTACCTATTGGCTGTGCTGCTTTTTACTAAACCAACCACAGTGACAAATCTCTACACAGTGTAAAGGAATATTCCACAACAGCCCTGGCTATCCTGGAACTCACTATGTAGACCAGGCTGGCCTTGAGCTCACTGAAATTCTCTGCCTCTACCACCCTCTACTCCAGGACAGCTTTGTGCACACAGAGAATTCCAGGCCATCTGGGACACAGAGTGAGACAATATGTCATTCTGTCAAAAAAAACATTCAATAAAGGAGGGCCAAGGCCAGTTCTTTGTTCCCAGTGGGCCTTCCACATGTCCATGTAGCGATAACAGTTACAAGGATACAGGTCTCTGGTAGAAGTGATGAGAATTAATCTGAGTTCAAAGCTTCCAATCCCATAAAAATCAACCTTCTCTGTGACAGTGCATGTATAATTTTACCAGGGTGCTACATGCTGGTAAGAATCAACCAGGGCAGGGAGCACAGAACACTGTGTACCCATTAGGTATGTACTTATGATTCATTAGTGGTTCCCTTTGTTCAGATAAAAATTACCACCAGGGTTATGGTCATTGTAAGCATTTTATTTTAGTAGGGTTCATTAACATTGTAGCAGAGCCACAGAACAGAGCCAAAGAGAGGGAATACCACAGTGAACCACAAAGTGGTGCTGATCTTCTCTGCATGTGTAAGGAACCGCTTTTTCCTTGGTTTAGCATCCTAGGCGGTGTCCTGACAGGATGGATATTGGACTGAGAATTAAGAAGTAGTCAGCAACAGTCCTGGAGAGATGGCTCAGTGATTAAGTCCTAGGTTCAATTCCCAGGACTCACATGGTGACTCACAACCATCTATAACTCCGTTTTCAGGGGATCCAACACCCTCTTCTGACCTCCTCAGGCACCAGTCACGCATGTGGTTTGCATACATACATGCAGGCAAAACAGTCATATATATAAGATAAATACGTTTAATTTAAAAAAGAAAAGAAACAGGTCAAATTCTCATGCAGCAGAAGAAAAAAATTAATTATTAATTGTTTATTACACTATAAAATGGGAAAAGACAGCTAAGACAGGCTATTTAAAACTGGAATTGAAAAGAAATCCCTAAGGTTGATCATATTAGGCCTATAATTTAGATTGAGTATTTCTATTTAAGAATACTCTTCTTTTTGTTTTGTTTTGTTTTGTTTTTGTTTTGTTTTTGTTTTTTGTTTTGGTTTTTCAAGACAGGGTTTCTCTGTAGCTTTGTAGGCTGTCTGGGAACTCGTTTTGTAGAGCAGGCTGGCTTTGAACTCACAGAGATCCACCTGCCTCTGCCTCCTGAGTGCTGGGATTACAGGTGTGCGCCGGGTGGTGGTGGTGTCAGGAGCCCCTGTTGCTCATTCTTCTATCCACTCTCCAGTTTCTGCCTGCTGTTATACGCTAACAGTCATGTGCATGTCACTCCTCTCATTAAAACCCTAAGTCCGAGAACCTGAAGAGGTCCGCTTTCCATCGTGGTGACAGAGAGAGTGATATGTCATGCAGTAAGTCCTACCTTCTCTGTGTCCCACATGCTGCAAGACTGGCACCTGTACCTGGAACCAGAGAGAACACCATGCCCCCCCTTATACTATGTTTTTATGTATGCACACATGCCTATGATAAAGTTTAATTTGAAATTAGATACAGTTAAGAGACTGATAATATGGGGGCTGGAGTGATGGCTCAGTGGTTAAGAGTACTGGCTGCTCTTGCAGAGGACCAGGGTTCAAGTCTCAGCACCCACATGGTGTGTCACAACCATCTGTAACACCGGTCCCAGGATAGAACATCCTCTTCTGGTCTCCACAGCACCAGGAACATACAGCAGCCACATGACACAGACATACACACACAAGCCAAACACCACATACACATTAAAGAAATAATTTGTAAAAATAGATTAGCAATAATAATAAAAGTATATAACAATTAGAACTACTATAATTAAAATTATTTAAAACTTAGAAATTCTTTGTTTCTAGAACTTTCTATTTATTTATATAATTATTATTCTTATTTTTGTTTTTTGAGACAGGGTTTTCTCTGTGTAGCCCTGGCCATCCTTGGACCACTCTTGCCTGGAACTCAGTGATTCACCTGCCTCTGCTGGCATTAAAGGCATGTGCCACCACTGCCTGGCTCTGTTTATTATTGTATTTATTATTGTTGACAGTCCACAAATGAAATCTCAGAAAGCAAAGCTGTTGTACTTGAAAACTGCTAAAGGAATAGGTTATAAAAGTTCTCAGTCAAAAAATGACAAGTATGTGAGGTAAGGTGTAGTGCATTTGTTAAATACTCAGACTCACTCATTCTACTACCTACACAGGCACACATATGTACAATGTCATTGTCATTCACTACCGATAGACAAGATTTTTACCTGGAAATGAAATGTTTTCTGAGGCAGGATCTTGCTAGGTAGCCCCCGGGAACTCACAATGTAGGCCAGGCTGGCCATCCCGTTTCTGCCTGCAGTATGATGGGATTGCAGGCAAATTCAAAATACCATCTTTATATCCATGAAACCAGCAAGGCACCCAGGGAACCACTGGAGCAATTGCTAGGTGTACATAGAGTTGTCACGGGTGTGGACTCTACACTCTTCCATCCCCTCTGCTGACTCAGCCTGCACTGTCTCTGCCATCTTTTCTGAGTAGTGTCCCCAGACCTCTCCTTTGCAGGACAGGTATCAGGTGGCACCACCTGTGTAGCTCTTTTCAGGGACTGCCATACACCCCTGTCTCTGACACCTTTCAGGGGAGGTGTGGGTAACCAGGGAGTCCTGTCTCTCCAAGGAGACTAGCCATACCAGGATTTGGAGGAAACTTGGGGATACCCAAGTACCTTAGGAACAGTATGAGATTTTTTCCTATGTTCTACACAGAGTTTTCAGTTGAACCAGTGAAGTGCTCCTTTTCATAAGTGTTTTTTTTTTTATTATTATTTAACTTTATTTTATGTGCATTGGTGTGAGGGTGTCAGATGCCCTGGAACTGGAGTCACAGACAGTTAGTTGTGAGCGGCCATGTGGTTGCTGGGAATTTAACCTAGGTCCTCTGGAAGAGCAGCCAGTGCTCTTAACCTCTGAGCCATCTCTCCAGCCCTTCATAAGTGCTTTTATACATTCTTTTATTTTAAACATAACTATTTTTTAAGTTTACTTATTTTATATGTATCAGAGTTTTGCATGTGTGTGTGTGTGTGTGTGTGTGTGTGTGTGTGTGTGTGTGTGTGTGTCTATATACCATGTGCATTGTTGGGAGCATAGCACAAAGGTCCTTGAGCCAAGGAATCTCCAGAGAAACCAGGAATGTTAAGCATATAGGATTGTCTTTCCAAGGGGAAAATCAAAAAACCTGTTCTTCCATCCAGAAAGCTGAGAAGAGAATTGGGAGTGATTAACAATCTGGTGATCTGCATTATCTGTTGGGACAGGCCATATCAAGCTCTTCCAACCAGGCGGAGGTGGCTAATACTCTAAATGACCCTTATAAACAGAGGCTCCTCCAAACTCCCACGACCAGGACCAAAGGTGGCTAATAGCCCAAATGATTTCTGTGCTGTTTATAGGACTAAGACCAGGCCAGACCTTTAGGCCCTTAAGCTAGTACAGGCAATGTACCTCTAGAACCTATCTTCTTGGAAGAAATGACATGTACCCTGCATTGAGTTTCAATGTAATTACATTTCCTGTGCACGGGGGATTACATTCCACCAGGAAACTTTTTTCCGAATGACGCTGGGCTTAAACACATTGTGAATAAACTGCTTGTTATTGGACTCTGAAGTCTGATCCAGGTTGTTAAAACCAGTCTGCAGTGGGTTTTCATTCTTCTCTCATCATGTGGTGAGCTTCTGAGGTGGTATTGTGTTCCCCAAAATATTGTGCACCCTAATAAACTTATTTGGGGTCAGATAACAGAACAGCCACTAGATACAGAGGCCAGAAAATGTGGACACACACGCCTTTAATCCTAGCATTCCAGGGGCAGAGATCCACCTGTATCTCTGTGAATTCAAGGCCACACTGGAAACAGCCAGGCATGGTGACACACACCTTTAATCCCAAGAAGTGATGGCAGGAAGCAGAAAGGTATTTAAGGCGTGAGGACCAGAAACTAGAGCTGGTTAAGCTTTCAGGCTTTTGAGCAGCAGTTCAGCTGAGATCCATTCTGGATGAGGACTCAGAGGCTTCCAGTCTGAGGAAAGAGAATCAGCTGAGGAATTGGCGAGGTGAGGTGGCTTCTTCTGCTTCTCTGATCTTCCAGCGTTTACTCCAATACCTGGCTCCGGGTTTGTTTTTATTAATAAGACCCTTTAGAGAATCGTGCTACAAGCTTCCCTATATGACACCTGCAGGGAACCCCTAAATACATATCTCCTACCAGTGCCCACAGAGGTCAGAAAGAGGGCATCATATCCCCCAAAAGTGGAGTTAGAGATGGATGTGAGCTGCCATGTGGCTGCTGGGAACTGAACCCATGTCTTCTGCAAGAGCAGCCAGTGTTCTTAACCACTGAGCAATATACTGTTAACAGATGATGCTTTTTTTGAGCTAGAACTTGCTCTGTAGACCAGGCTGGCCTCAAACTCACAGAGGTCCTCCTGCCTCTGCCTCCTAATTGCTGGGATTAATGATGTGCACCACCACTACCCGGCAGATAATACTTTTTGTATGCACAAGAAATGTAATAGACTAAAACTAAAATCTTTTATAGTTAAAAATTATTCTAATTTTTATTAGTTGTTGCTTTTTAACTTTTTTGGTTTTCTTTTTCTTTCTTTTTTTTAAGATACAGCATGTTTGACTGCAGGCCAGAAGAGGGCACCAGATCTCATTACAGGTGGTTGTGAGCCACCATGTGGTTGCTGGGAATTGAACTCAGGACCTCTGGAAGAGCTGTCAGTGCTCTCAACCTCTGAGCCATCTCTCCTGCCCGACTTTTTTGGTTTTCAAGACGTGTGCGTGTGTGTGTGTGTGTGTGTGTGTGTGTGTGTGTGTGTGTGTGTCTGTGTGTCTGTGTGTCTGTGTGTCCCTGGCTATCCTGGAACTCTCTCTGTAGACCAAGCTTGCCTCTAACTCAGAGATCTGACCGCCTCTACTTTTATAGTGCTGGGATTAATGGCATGCGTCACACTGTTATTATTATCGTCATTTTGAATTATGTGTGTGGGTGTTAGTACGTGTGTGTGAGTACAGATGCCCACAGAGACCAGAGGCATTGGATCTCCTGGAGCTAGAGCTATAAGTGATTGTGAGACACCATATGTGGGTACTGGAAACTGAACTCTGGTTCTCTGGAAGAGAAATCCTCTTCTTGTTGAGCCATCTCCCCGGCCCATCTTCTGTAATTTTCAATTCAAATTTAATACAGTTCAAAATCCACGCCTGGTTGACTTCCTGCTGGCAATATCTCGTTGTGCCACAAGGTGGCACTTGTTCTTGCTCTAAGTTGAAATACACGGTGCAATTTAAGAGTTGAATTTAGGGTTGTGCTTTTGAGTAACAGGCTGATAGTCTTGATTTCATCTCCGTATTCTGAAAAATTCTTGAGAATATTACCAAAAATAGCATAAGTTTGTACACTCTTTGTGTTATAATATTGCCTGAGGGGGACCCTGGCTGGCTGCATACAGGGAAACACACAGGGCAGATGCAGAGGTAGTCACTCATACCACAGGCAATGCTTCCACGTGGAAATAAGTTTATTATAACAGAGAGTTGAGAAAGATAAGGAAAGAGGGGTGGGGGGTGAGGAGTCAAGGGTGCACACTTCATGGGAATGGGGAGGAGGGGAGAAAGGGAGGGAGGGACAGTTTTATTTTTAAAGGGGACTTCACATCCTGACACTGGGCGGGTCTCTAAGGGGCGGATCCCAATGTTAACACTTTGAATTTTGGGACTTTGCATATGCATGGTCGCCGTGAATGATAATGATGAAGGCCTGCTATGGGCAAAATGAGGGTCTGTAGGTCTGATCCCGACCCTCAGTGAAGTTCCGTGTTCACATCCAGTGTTGTCTCTGCACAGGATCACAGTAACCGATTCTAACTAAGCTCCTGAAATGCAGGTGACAGGACTCTATGCCAAGTGTCTGAGCTGTACTCTTTGTGGAATCCCCAGTGATGTCTCAGACTCCTTAGCGTATTTTAAGGGCCACACAGTCACTGCATCCTTTTCCACAATGACCTTTTCTTAAATAATATGCCTGGGGAGCCAGAGAAATGGCTATATGGTTTAGAGCAGTTCCTGGTGTTCCCAGGACCCGAGGTCAGTGTTGAAAACGTCCTAAAGAGAGAATAAAGCAGTCACTATGACCAGAGGCTGCAGGTAGCCATGCCTGCTGTTCAGCTAGGCATGAACAGGGATTACTGACTCTTAGGAGAATGAGAGTACTGATCTTAAATGATAAAGGCGGTGCACACAAGATTCAGTAACTCATCCTTTCAGTCCCTTGATGTAGCGTTTATTTTGACCTCAGAAAAACAACTGGGTCTTGTTTTACAAAACAAAGGTGAGTCCCTCCTTAAGCACACACACACACACACACACACACACATATGCACACACTACATACACACACACACATACACAGACACACACACACATACACATACATACACACACATACACACACACACACACACACACACACACACACACACACACACACACACAGACTTGGTGAAGCTTGGATGGCTCTTTTTCTGCTGGTGTATCCTCCCACTGTCCTATCCAGATGACCTTCCTTCCAGATTGTAACTTAAAAACTTCCCTGCATACCCTGATTCCAGTTGCTTCTCTTTGTATTTGTAAACCTAAGGCTTGTTTTTTTTTAAATTGGGGATTTTGCTGTTTGTTTTTTGAGACGAGTCTTATGTAGCCCAGGACAATTTCACACTGTATAGCCCAGGATGACCTTGAGTTCCTGACCCTCCTACCCTACAAGTGCTGAGATGCCAGGCATACACCACCATGCCAGGATAAGAGTCAATCCTTTCAATGAAATCAATTGTGGGTTCTGAAGTTGAAGAGGCTTAGGGTAGATGATAATATTGAATTCCAGACAATTCAGAGGTGCAGCTATTTCTACTAGCAGATAGTCTTATCAGCTTTGCCTCTTAAAGTAAGTTAAATGATAAAGCTAAGAGATAAGGATTGCAAACTTGTATTTCTGTTTTTATCTTTAACCCCAGAGTCGGAGCCAGGTGAACACTCCTTCTGGAAACTTGTCTCATTACCCAAGGTCAGTCTCATATCCTTCGTCATCATCTCCCTCAGCTCCTGCTTCGGCTTCCTGGAGCCCATCCTCTCTCTCTTCATCTTGGAGAAGGTAAGCAGCCTGCTGGAGCACGGCTTTGTACTGGCGGCCATGATTATGGTGCCCTTGGGCTCTTCCTTTAGGGAAAGACCTTCAGCTGTGAGAAGGAGGTAGACAGGCAGCTGTGTTCTCTGGTGACTGTGTCTTCCCTCAGTGATATTCCTTTGAGCTAGGGGTGTGACTCTGGGATCTGGGGGTCTGATCCACTAGGAAGAAAGAGAGACTCTTCCTCTAATGTCTCCTCCTACCCAAGACCTTGCTCATGTCAATCCAGGTCTATGAGGGCATCTCCCATGTTGCTTAACTACAACACATTTTCTCTTCTTGTGTAAGTTGTAGTGAGGCATTAAGAGTACTAATTATGTCTTTTGATGTGAGATAGCCTTCTCTCCCCAATGCCCTCTGGGTCCACTTACCTTTTAGGTATTTGTTACAATATGATGACTATGTTCTATACTACAGAATAGGAGAAGGGAACCAAGAGTCTCCATTGCTGAAACATACATGTTGAATTCATGTTAGATAATTTGCTTTTCCCTGTGACACACCACCCTCCTGCATGCCTCACCCCACCAAAACCAAACCTGGGGCTAAGATCCAAGAACATCACTTAACAAGCTCTGTGTATGAATCTTTGTATACATAAAATTTGTGAAACACTATATATGAAAATGCAATGTGTAGAAATCAAATTATATGTTTACTATCAAATGCTACAATATCAAACTTCTAGGATGTCTAATAAATGGTTGGAACTTTCCACCCCTCTTAGAAAAAATAGTATTTACCCATTCCTGGTACAAAGTAAGACAAAGTTAAGAGGAATGTGATGAAAGCTAGTCTTGAAAGTCAACTTGATTGGATGGAAAAGTGCCTGGGAAATGGGAAAAGTGTATTTCTGGGTAAGACTTGAGGTTATTTCCAGACAGCACTGACTAAGCTGGGAATGCCCTGACTGTGGGCAGTACCATCCCAGAGGCTGGGGCTGGATTAAAAAAAGGGAGGAATGGGGAAAGCCAGTTAACACAGGCATCCTCTCTCTGCTTCCTGACTGTTATCCTATATGCTCTCTGCTCTCCCACACCCTCCCTACTGTTATTTCTCTTAGCCACTTCTGGAGTCAGGCTTACATCCTACATAATCCATGTACAGCTTGGTCACAGAATCTGCATGCATTGTGATCACATAATCTATGAGCATGCATGGCATAGCTACATAAGCTCATATATGCAAGCGCAAGTTGACCTATAAAAGCAGGCTCTACCGGCTCCCTGCTCTTCCTCCCTCTCACCAGAGGTAGCACGAATCTCTCTCTCTCTCTCTCTCTCTCTCTCTCTCTCTCTCTCTCTCTCTCTCTCTCACACACACACACACACACACACACACACACACACACACACACCTTTCTTTTCGATAGGCCTACCCACTTCAACCCTTTCCCTTCCCTAATAAAAACTCTTATAGTGGGTTCCATTGTGTCTCGTATTTTCTCATGCTCACAAAATAATGTCAACAAATCAATAACACCTACCATGATGCTCTGAAACCACGAAATAAAATAAATAATCTACCCCTTTATATCGTTCTTTCAGGTGTCTTAGTCACAGCTATGGACAGCTGAATAATACAGATACTTAGGTGCAACTGATAGACTCCTGTAAATAGAGCTGAGGAAGAGAGAGATGGAAATGGGTGTGTTTATTTTAAAGAGAGACTTCACATGCTGCTCTAACACAGGATCTCTTTTCCAGTTCAATTTGCCAGCTGGATACGTGGGACTGGTCTTCCTGGGTCTAGCTCTGTCCTACACCATTTCATCACCGCTGTTTGGTCTCCTCAGTGACAGGATGCCTGTATGTATCCTGACATATATTTGAGTTGCTTTTGCATGTTTATAGATCTGTAGCCTCTTCTCCAGAATTCTAAAGGTCCCTTGCTTAAAGGGGACAATTTCAGTTGGCCTCAGCCATTCTCTCAGCAGACTCAAGTTTAGTATTTCATATGAAGAGTCTAATGCTAAATCTGATGGAAACTGTTGCACCATGGGATTTTTTTTTTTTTTTTTTTTTTTTAAGACTAAACCTCACTATACAGCCCAGGCTGATATGGAACTCAGTCCCCTTGCTCAATCTTCCCAGAGTCAGGATCACGGTCTATTGTTGATATGACAAGCCTAGTTTGTATTATACCTTTTAAAAGCTTCCTTAACAGGGTTGAGGATTTAGCTCAGTGGTAGAGTGCTTGCCTAGCAAGCGCAAGGTCCTGGGTTCAATCCTCAGCTCCACATACCAAAAAAAAAAAAAAAAGCTTCCTTAACGACCCAGACAAAACATAAAACAGAAACCCTGATACTAATAACAAGGGCAGAGTTATTGGACTTGATCAGATTATAAACTGATGGAGGGAAACTGACTTAGAAAGTAGGTATGAAAGAATGGCCCTGCAACTGTGCATCAACCATTCCATACCCATCTTGAAGTGAATCTCTTCTTCTCTCCTTCAGTTTGGCCTAACCCATTCAGTCTGCATGACTGATATGCAGAAAAGGCACATTAACCAGACCTCACATTTCCATGGCTGCTTCTGTAGCTTTAGTGCTTAGATTTTGTGTTTTTCTTTCATTAGCTTTGCATATATATTCATAAGATGTATATGTTATAGGGGAATCACTTAGTAACCCAAAAAGCTAATGGTTTCTCTTTTTTAAAGATTTACCTTCATTTTTGTTTGTGTGCATGCTTAAGTGTCTGTGTACATGTATGCTACACGTATATGGGTGACCTCAGAGATCAGAAGACCGCATTGGATCTCCTGGACCTGGATTTCTAGTGTTTGTGAGCCACCTGACACAGGTGCTGGGAACCAAACTTGGGCCCTTAGAAGAGGACTAGTATGGCTCTAGTATTGTAAGTGTTAGTATTTAAAACAGTGATTTTTGACTTGGGACAATATTGAGAGAAGTCATAACCACTGAGCCATCTCCAGACCCCAAATAGCTAAAATCTTAAACAATATTTGGAGCTAAGTGTTAAGACATAATCTTAAGCCAGGTATATATGGTGGCAAATGTTAATCACCCTAGCACCTGGAAGGCTAAGACATCATTATTAGTTCAATACCAGCCAGGCTATATAGCAAGACCTTGCTCCTTCCTTTAAAAAGAAGAACATAGCCTGAATCAAGCAGTTTAGAAGGGATAATTTTATTAGACACCATCTTAGACTGTTTAGACTTCCATAACAAAATATCAAAGACCCAGAGCACACATAAACAAGGGATCCTTAGTTCTCACAGTTCTGTAAGATCCAGAGTTCTGCTCGGTGTTGAGGGCCACTTCTGACTCACAGCAACGCCACATGGAAGAATGGGAAATGCTCTCAGTGACTTCTCCTGTGAGGGTGTGGATCCCAGTCATGAGGGTTCCTCCTTCACTACCACATCACCTCCCCAAAGCTGACCTCCATGTACCAACAGATTAGGCACTAGAATAGCATAAGAATCTGGGGGTTGTGGGAGGGATAGTTGTTCATTCACTCTGCAGTAGATATTTTTAAATAATGTGTTTTGCCTAGGTATTATGACACATTAGCAAGATCCTTGGGGTGACTGCTTTTTAAATTCTTACATGTTTGGAATAGTTCATGATGTGCCAAGATTCTGTAATGTACCCCCTTCCCGGGGAACTTCTTTGCTCATCCTATGATCTTGCAAAATATCCTCCTTGCCTTTACGTTTTTCATCTGCCTGTTCTCTCTTAAATGTAAAGTCTCATTTGCTTCAGTGTATTTGGATTTTTGGATGCCATTACTCTAATGATTTTTTTTTTATATTGTTTGATTACAGAGGGTCCTTTGGTTTAAGCTTTGAACTCTTTCTCTTTACCAGAATCTCAGGAAATGGTTTCTGGTTTTTGGAAACTTAATCACAGCTGGGTGCTACATGCTCTTAGGACCTGTCCCCATTTTGCACATTAAAAGGTAACGTGTCTTGTTCTATATTTTTGGAGAAATAGTACTAGTAATTATTTGATTTTTTAAAAGTGGCTTAGTACTGCAAGCATTGCTATTTAAACGTTGACATTGACTTAGGATTGTATTGAACTGTTTGTGTCACTGACAACGCTTTATTCACTAGAAGCTCAGAGTAGTTTACAAATCTTAACACATGAAATCTTTATCAAGTGAGAAAAACATTGATTCTCATCTATAAGGTTTTTTTGTTTTGTTTTGTTTTGTTTTGTTCTGTTATCTGAGGCTAGCTTTGAACTCACAATCCTCCTGACTCTACCTCTCAAGTGCTAGGATTATAGGTTTGCACCACATTACCATGTCTTCTCCTGTGTTTCAACTGCACAGTTGTTTGGAATTATTTTCAAAATAGCATTTATTGATGATAACCTTTACTTGATACTTAGAGAATACAATTGTGTTTTTCTGATTCTTTCTTCTCATTTATTGAGAAGGCGACCAAGTCTTTTATTGTTTCTGGGTCATCCTTAGCGTGTCGTAGTTGCTCATTAGAGCTTATTTACTATAATTTATTTATTGAAACAAAGTGAGCCAGGCAGTGGTGGTGCATGCCTTTAATCCCAGCACTCGGGAGGCAGAGGCAGGCACATCTCTGTGAGTTCAAGGCGAGCCTGGTACAAAAACAACAACAAAAAAGAATTACATGCATAATGTCTGACAGGCACTTAGTTGGAACCCAACATAGAATATCTGTCAGATTCTAGTCTCTTCTTTTGCTCCCCCCCCTCCTTGTCATTGTTTAATTGAATTTCAGGATGAAATGATTACATGAACAGCAGCACTGATGTTGAGAGAATTTAATTATGGTTGCAGATGTGTAATAGTATGATTTTGTTTTGGCGGGAGGGCCGGCTGGTTGCAGATGTGTAATATGTATGACTAAACACATATGTGTGAAACATGGGAGCAGAAGTGACTGTAGACGACCCAAGAGATGCTTTTGCTGCAGAGGTGGAAGGTGCTAACAGGAGCTCTCTCTGAGTGGAATGGGACAAGATGGAAATAGAAGGAAAAGAAGTCAACTATCCATGAAGCTAACTTCTCTGCCATCCTGCCCTCCTGGTTTTAAGTTTGTGTCTTTTAAAATACTAATGCCTTCATTCCCTCCACACTTCCTCTGCAGCCAGCTGTGGCTCATGGTTCTGGTGTTAGTGGTAAATGGCGTCTCTGCTGGAATGAGTATCATCCCAACTTTCCCAGAGGTACTCAGTTGTGCACAGTAAGTTTCTCAGTTGTTTGATAAGCTCCACAGTGATGGGCGTGGTAGTAGGTGTGGAGTGGGGTGGGGTGGGAAGGGGTGGGGAATGGGAGATAGGCAATCAGTCTGACCTCACTTGTTCAGATCCATAGGATGTTGGATATTTGCCCAATAGTAAATCTTTATGATCTCATGGTATATAAATATTGTGACATAAATCACATAAGTAATAGTGGAACCACACTGAAAATAACATAGTGACATTCATATACTAAAAGGTAGAAAAGGTTACAGGGAGATGCTTGGCTTCTTATATGTCTCAGGTGGTGTGTGTGTGTGTGTGTGTGTGTGTGTGTGTGTGTAGTTTTAGTAGTCCAGAACCAAATGGAGAAGTTTCAGAGTTGCCCCTGTGCATGGAGGATTTCATGCAGGAGCACAGGGTGACCAGCCATCTGTCGCTTGACCATTGTTCCTTGGTGTATGGGCATGTTCATGAACACTAAGGTCTGTGGCTGTGCTGGGGTTTCTCAATGACACTCAGAGGACAAAGAGCTGGTTCGGTTTTCTTAGAGTAGCCTTTGTTCTCTTCATCCTATTTCAAAAATTTCTCAGTTAATTATGTACTTAATTACCATTTAATGGAAAAGAGTTATGATTCTTGCTATTATACAGATAGATGTGGTAAAATTAGGTTATTCTATGAAAATGCCTTCAAATTTGATTTACATATTTTATTTATTTGTTTTTAAATTTTTACATTTCACCCCTCCCTTTACCATCTCCAAACACTCCCATATACCCCTCTACACTCTCCAAATTCATGTTCTCTTTCTTCATTGTTGTTGCATGCATATATGCTTTTGTATAAATATATATAATCCTAAATATACCCAGTTCAGTCAGTATAATGTTTTGTGTATGTATGTTTTCAGGGCTGACGATTTGGCACTAGATAAACAATTGGTATACTCTTCCCTGGGGAAGAGCACCTCTCCCACTCCCTGCTTTCTTCAGTTGCCTATAATTTTTTTTTTTTTTTTGAGACAGGGTTTCTCTGTGGCTTTGGAGCCTGTCCTGGACTAGCTCTGTAGACCAGGCTGACCTCGAACTCACAGAGATCTGCCTGTCTCTGCTTCCCGAGTGCTGGGATTACAGGTGTGTGCCACCCACTCCCAGCACAATTGCCTATGATCTTTGTGTAGGGTTGATATTTGTTTTGTACTGGTGTTTGAGCCCAAGGCCTTGGGCATGATAGGCTCACAGTCTACCATTCAGCTACATCTCTAGCGCCCAGATGAGATCTTATTTTAGAAATGAATGCTCTTATATTTAGTTTCTTCAGATTGTATGTGGGTTATCTTAATGTATCTGTGACACAATTTTTCCATACAAGTTTTCCTTTTCATGATGGATCCGTCCATGTTTCTCTGCAGTGAAAATGGGTTTGAAGAGGGAATAAGCACTCTGGGACTCGTATCTGGTCTTACTAGCGCCATGTGGTCAGTTGGGTAAGTGAATTCATTTGCACCTGAGAGATGGAAAGTGCTCTCTCCATGTTACAGATGGAAAATTGAAACACCAAAGAGGGACATGAGATTGTCCAAGGCAAAACTCATCTAGGGAAGAGCAAAATTTCTAATTTACAACCCGTGACTCCAAAATCTAGTACCTTCATGGACCTTGCTTTGAGCAATACTTAAAAAGTCCTTTAACTGAAGCATATCTCAGACTTTTAAAATGCATTCCTTTATTGAGTCACTCGCTTGCTTGTTTGATTGTTTATACTTCCTAATAGATCAGACAATGCACTGTGTAGTAGTAATCTGATACATACAAAGTCAGTAACTATGCACTGAACTGATTCAGATATTAAGAATAGAAAGAATAGTGGGCCAGTGAGATGGCTGAGCAGGTAAAACACTTGCCACCCAAGCCTGGAGACCTGAGTTCAAACCTACATAAAGATGGAAAGACAAAGGGAACCTGTTCCACAGGGTGGTCTCTGACTTTCTTATGGTACTGTTGCGTGCACCCCTACCCACAAAATAGAAAGATTCTTTTAAACACGTGCTACTGTTTTTATTGTTATATAGGTCACCAACTTCACAGCTGTAACCCCACGTTTATAACTGTCTAATAATCATAATTCTTTCTTTCTCTTCTTCTCTTTCCCATCTCAGCACTGGATCTGGGGATTAAACTCGACCTTCCACACTGTGGGCCACACCCAGGCCTAGAACTCATTTATACCAGAGAATCTCCTATCTTCTTAACCTTTATTGTTTTAGTTTAAGGAAGTCCAGTGACTGGCATGTCACACATCTTTATAAAGTAGTTTTTGCAACATTAGATACTCACCCATTCTTCTTTCCATGGTCAGTGCTTTCATGGGACCAATGCTGGGCGGATTTCTGTATGAGAAAATTGGTTTCGAGTGGGCAGCAGCTATGCAAGGCCTATGGGCTCTGATAAGTGTGAGTAATCCTGGATTTGTGTGGGTTTCTTCCATTTCCTTACACTTTGGAGACACTTGCCTTGGAGGATTTATTTTAACAGTGCATTTTGTTGTGTTAAAGGGACTTGCGATGGGCTTATTTTATCTCTGGGAGCACTCAAAGACGAGAAGAAGGTACAGTCAACTTTCCAGACTTCTTTCCAGGCTAGCTCATGAAAGAGAAAAGGAATGTTTTTTTTTTTTTCCCTTCATGCTATTAGATTTCTGGGGAACATAAGATTTGTTGATTGGCAGACAGCTAGGTCCAAGGAGGTGCTTGAGTGGAGTGTAGGTACTGAATGTTTAGCTGTCTTTTTTTTCTGTGGTGGGATGGGATTTGAGATGGTTTCTTTGTGTAGCCCTGGTGGTCCTAGAACTAGCTCTGTAGACCAGGCTGGCCTTGAACTCACAGATCTGCCTGCCCCTGCCTGCTGAGTGCTAGGATTAAAGGTGTGTGCCACCACAGCTAGCTGTGTTTAGTTTTTTAAAGATGATCAATACTGTCTTTTTTTTTTTTTTTTTTTTTCTCCTCACTGTAGATCTAAAGCTCAGAACATCATTGGCACGGAGGAGGAACAAGCTGCTCTCTTGCCCAATGAAACCTAGCATTGCAAGGCCTGGATTGATGCAGACTTTGAGACAGATACCTCAAACCATGACAGCAGCTGCTGGAGGAGCTTCCTGTGTGCCAGGCAGAGGTCCATGCTTCCTGGACTCGAACCCTGGAAGTGTCAAGCTGCTTTTAGACAACCCTGCACTTACTGTAGTTGGGAGCATCTATGAGAAAGGGAAAAGCAGCAAAAGCTGGTATTTTTAAATGACCCACCTCAGGGTGCTGTTATTGACTCTCTTTGGCTTTCTTATTCTTGCGTTCGTTTTTCATTCTAAGTTCATCAGTTCTACAGATGCACTTCTTAAAATTAATATGTGCAGAAATGAAGCTCCATAATACACATTGAACATATACAACAGAATGAATAATTTTATGAAATCAGTTTTGAAAGACTTGCTTTCTCTGCACAAAGATGTTTATACCCATTAAAAAGGCAAAATTTTTGTGTGTCTTGTAAAAACTCTAGAGCATTCTTTGGCTTTTGGGTTTTCTAAAAATATTTCTGTGGAAGACACAAAAAAATAATGATACATGTAGTTTCTATTTTGTGACATTTTCAGTTATGATCTGTATTTATAAATATTATTTGCCATAAAATTATTCGTTTACAGTCTCAGTATCTCTTTGTTTCAGTCTCACAATTCATGTTTGTTTTTTGGGTTTACTACTTTTCATACTCTTGGAAGATATGTTCCACCACTAGGCGTGGCAGCCCCCCACCACCACCAACTATGAGTGTGTGCTGCATGTTGGAGGGATACTGCCTCCAGCTTCATGTAAAATCCTTGCTGTTACTTGAAGTGAGAATGTCAACTTTGTACCTCCTGATTCATTCTCTTATTGTAGTAGTTACATTTCTTTTTTAATAGAATAAAAGATTTTGTCTATCTATCCATTACATTCATTCAAAACACTCTTTAAAATTATTTTATTTATTTTACATACCAACCACATTTTTTTCTTCCCTCCTCTCTTCCCATTCCCTCCTCCCTACTTCTTTTCTACCCCCCCCCCCATCCATTCCTCAGAAAGGGTGAGGCCTCCCATGGGAATCAACAAAGTATGGCATATCAAGTTGAGGCAGGACCAAGCTCCTCCCTTCTGCATTGAGGCTGAGTGAGGTATCTCACCATAGGAAGTAGGTTTTAAAAAGCCAGCTCATGCACCAGGGACAGAAACTGGTCCCCTTGCTAGGGACCCCACAAACAGACCAAGCTACATAACTGTCACATACACATACAGATGGGCCTAGGTCGGTCCCATGCAGGCTCCCTAACTGTTGGTCCAGAGTCCATGAGCTCCCAAGAGCTCAGGTTATGACCCCCCCCCCCACCCCAGTTCGTACAATATCTCCTCCCTTTCTTCAACAAGACTCTCAGAGCTCAGCCAAGTGCTTGGCTGTGGATCTCTGTACCTGCTTCCATCAGTTACTGGATAGAGTATCTCTGATGACAATTAGAATAATCACCAATCTGATTACAGGAGAAGGCCAGTTCAGGCACTCTCCGCACCACTGCTAAGAGTCTTAGCTGGTGTCATCTTTGTGGACTACTAGGAAGTAAAGTTTGAGTAATTTCTGTAATATAAAGTTATTAAAAGTCAATGTGTCAAATCAGAGACGTATGGTGCAGGCCTTTAATCTTAGCACTTGAGGACAGAGGCAGGTATGTACCTGTGAGTTCCAGGTCAGCCAGGACTGAACAGTGAGACCATGTCTAAAACAAGAAAGAAAAAAAAAAGTGAATGTGTTAGGGATATTAGATTTCTTTTCCCAGAAAAAAGTTTCACAGAAGCAACTAGTTGATAAAGATGGAAAATGTAAGTGGAGAAAACAATAAATGAGGAGTGTGTTTTTTTCCCACACTTTAAAAACTTTATTTATATAAAAAAACTCATTAGTTTTTAAAAGCATTAACAAGAGAGAAAGAAAAGAGAAAAGATATAGAGCAGAAGACATGCCCCGTAGTAGTGTTCGGTGGGAAGGTAGGATTTTTGGTTTGCTGAAATTGAATGTTTAGTGTTTATAAATGAAAGAGGAAAAAAACAAAGCAAAACAAAGAAACAGTTAAAGGTCCCCCAAAGCCCATGACTGTTCTATTACCCACACCCCACCGAAAAAGAGCACCAGGAAGAGCAGAGGAGGACAAGAGAAACCAAGAATAGAGCCAGGTCTGGGTGGGAAGGCTCCCTGTGCAGTGTACGAGGAGTGTGTTTATACTAAGAAAAAATAGTTAAGTGTTTTTAGCTTAGTGCCTGAATTTTAGTGTGTTCCGCAGTACATTTTTGGTTGTGAGCCTAGCCTTTAATGTCTGAGCCATCTCTCCAGCCCCCCAGCACAGTACAAACCAGTTCAGACTTGATTTCTCTCCAGACCTTTGATGGTGGAGGCTCTCTGTCCTAATAGTCCACTCTAATAAATGCCTTTCAGTCAGCAGGAAGCCTTTAGCAACTGCAACTCCCCCTTTTAAATCCTAGTTAGATACTCGTTCTATATAATTAATGGGAACACTTGTGATGAAGATTTTTGTTTTAAATACAGATTCTCCTACTTCATAATCTTTAAAGTAAGACTCTTAATTTTAGATATTGGCAAAGGTGGCAGAAAATGTATGTAGAGGTTAGTGGCTCTTAACCAGCACATTCTGACATATACACAAATATATACAAAACCAGGCAGTGGTGGCACATGCTTTTAATGCCAACATTTGTGAGGCAGAGGCGGGCAGATCTCTGTGAGTTTGAGTGAGTTCTAGGACAGCCAGGACTGTTTTACAAAGAAACCCTGTCTTGAAAAACAAAATATAACATATATATTTATATTTATAATTAATTTTTATACTTATATAATATTTATAATTAATTAGTTAATTAATCTTGGATCTTTTTTTTTTTGTTTTTGTTTTTGTTTTTTCAGGACAGGGTTTCTCTGTAGCTTTGGAGGCTGTCCTGGAACTCGCTTTGTAGACCAGGCTGACCTCAAACTCACAGAGATCCACCTGCCTCTGCCTCCCCAGTGCTGGGATTAAAGGCTTGCACCACAACACCCTCTTGAATGGAGCTTTTGCTAAGCATTCAAAAGGAGCCTGCACATCAACAGTGCCATGAGAATACACCTCTTACTATTGGTGAAGGAAGATGATTGAAATACATTGACAATACATCACATTCTCCCAAAGTATCAATAAAATAAACATTTATTTTTAAAAAATAATAATAATTCCCAGCTCTTAGGAGGGAGAGGCAGCCATATATCTGTGAATTCATGGCCATCTTGGTCTACAAATGGAGTTCCAGGATATCTAGGTCCTTTACATAGAGAAACCTTGTATTTAAAAAAAAAAAAAAAGATTGCTTAATTAATTAATTTAAAATAATTTTTAAAAGAAAGTGAGGCTGGGGCTATAATACAACATAATAAAAGAGTGTGTGCCTGGCCTGGTTCAGAAAGAAATGGAAAAAAAAAAAAAAAAGGATTCACCACCAGATGGCTCATACTTGAAATGCTATACAAAAATAATTCATGTTGGAGAACAATGACATGGAATAGAAAGTTCCAGAAAGACAAGCATTGGAAATGGTAAATAGGAGAGTACATGTAAAAAGTTGTTTTTCCTCACAGTTAAGAAAATGGTGGCAAGAGGGAGGCTGGAGAATAGCTCATTCATTAAAAGCACTGGATACTCTTCCTGAAGACCTGGGTTCAATTCCCAGTACCCATTTCAGCTCACAACTGTCTATAACTCCAGTTCCAGGGGACCCAACACCCTCACATAGACATACATGCAGGCAAAACACGAATGCACATAAAAAATGATTTTATCTTTTTGTTTTAAAAAAGAAAATGTGATCTTTTAAGACAAATACTGTAGCATTGCATAACGGACTTTATGTCTTGGTAGGTATAATACACAGGACAACTAGAGCCCAAAGGATGGAGGAAGAGGAGGTGGGTCCTCGGTAAAATGAATCATAAAGTTTCAAGGTTCATAATGAAGGCTATGTGTAAAATGACATGGTTGTTCAGGAAGTGATGTAATATTACCACTAAGTAGACCAGAAAAGATAAAACTGGGTATTGTGATACCAGGCAATTCCCTGCCACTACCAAACAATGCTTTGGGAGACTGTGGTGATATTTTATTGTACTCTAATAAAACTTGCCTGAAGGTCAGAGGACAGAGCCAGCCACAGAGTTAGCCACAGAGGTCAGGCTGTAGCAGCACACACCTTCAATCCTAGCACTCAGGAGGCAGAGATCTGTCTGGATCTCTTGTGAGTTCAAAGCCACCCTGGACTACACAAGATTAATCCAGTTTCAAAGAGAAACAGCCAGGCAGTGGTGGCACACACCTTTAATTCCAGTACTTGGGATCACACACTTTTAGTCCCAGCACTAGGAAGGTTGAGACTGGAAGTGATATGACTAGGCAGAGAAAGGAATATAAGGTGGGAGGAGACAAGAATTAGGCCTTCAGCTGAGGACTCAAGTATATTCAGACAGAGGATTCATGGAGTTGTGGAGGTGAGAAGTGGCTGTGGCTTGTTCCTTTGTCTCTCTGATCTTTCAGCATTTGCGTCAATATCTGACTCTCGGTTTTTATTTTAAGGCCATTTAGGATTTGTGCAACAGGAGACAGCTTAGACAGTGAAGGGCCTGTCACACAAGAATGAGGACCTGAGTTCAGTTGCACATAGAAGAAGCCAGCTGGGATGCAGCACACTTGTAATCCCAGTGCTGGGAGGCAGAGAGGATACACAAGAAATGGTAAAATGGTGTACTTAAGCTCTGTCATGCCAGTACTAACTCTAAATATATAAACAGATTATCTGATTTCATTAAAAGTCAAGATAATCAGGATAATTCATTTTCTTTATCTTCCTTCCTTCCTTCCTTCCTTCCTTCCTTCCTTCCTTCCTTCCTTCCTTCCTTCCTTCATTTATCTATCTATCTATCTATCTATCTATCTATCTATTTATTTATTTTTTCAAGATAGGGTTTCTCTGTGTGTAGCTTTGGAGCCTATCTTGGAACTCGCTTTGTAGACCAGGCTGGCCTAGAAGTCACAGAGATCCTCCAGGCTCTGCCTTCCACAGTGCTGGGATTAAAGCTATGTGCCACCACTGCCCAGCTAGAAATGTTTTTGTTTCTGTTTTTGTTTTTTTTTAAGATTTATTTATTTATTATGTTTACAGAAGAGGGTGCCAGATCTCATTACAGATGGTTGTGAGCCACCGCGTGGTTGCTGGGAATTGAACTCAGGACCTCTGGAAGAGCAGTTGGTGCTTTTAACCTCTGAGCCATCTCTCCAGCCCTAGAAATGTTTTATTACATGCATTTATTGTGTGCATTTTTGTATGTGGGCTCAGGTACTTTGGGTTTTGAGTACATGTCAGATGATAGCCTAAGGGAGTTAATTGTCTCCTTGCACTGTGTGGTTCCTGGGGATTGAACTCCTGTCAGTCAGGCTTAACATCAAGCACCTTCATCCACTGTGCCATCTCACCATCTCCTGTTCACTTTAAATATAAAGAGGAACATTAAAAGTGAAAAGACAGAAAAGGACTGCCATATAACTAACAATTTCAGGAAACTTCATAACCGCTATTAATAGATAAATATAGCTCAGGAACAGTACTAATGATATGGTGCACAGGCAAAAAATAACTTTGTAGGAAAGCCAGAAGAATCACTCGTGTGTGTGTGTGTGTGTGTGTGTGTGTGTGTGTGTGTGTGTGTGGTGTGGTATGTATGTATACACCAGAACTTGAATCTCTGATAGAATTAAATGGTATAATAAACAAGTATACAAAGGAGAATGCATCCTGACCAAATTGAATTTATCCCAAGCATGCAACATCATATTAACATTAGATAGTTGACCACTGTTATCTACCATGATAATGAAATGAAATCACTTTCTAAAAAAATTCAGAAATACCATCTAATAAAATTCAGTTTTCTACACATGGAATTAGAAGGACACACTAATTCTGCCTCACTGAACCCCAGGTTAGACCTCTGCCCTGCAGAAAGTGAGGTTTATTTGTTTTGTATTTTGTTTCAGTTTTTAAAACATGTTTCTATTTATTTATTTATTTATTTCTAAAATAAATTGATTTATTTATTATGTTTATAGTGTTCTGCCTGCCTGTGTCCCTGCAGGACAGAAAAGGGCACGGGATCTCATTACAAATGGTTGTGAGCCACCATGTGGTTGCTGGGAAGTGAACTCAGGACCTCTGGAAGAGCAGCCAGTACTCTTAACCTCTGAGCCATCTCTCTAGCTCTATTTTTTTTCAAGACAGGGTTTCTCTGTGTAGCTTTGCACCCTTCCTGGAACTCACTCTGTAATCCAGGCTGGCCTTGAACTCACAGAGATCTGCCTGCCTCTGCCTCCCTGAGTGCTGACATTAAACTTGTGTGCCACCACTGCCCAGAACTAGTTTTCTTTTTATTGAGAAGTTTGTAGCAATTTGTTATAGCTACCACAGAAAAATTAAATAAAATAGAGTTGGATCATAACATAATTATTTTAGCTTTAGGATTGTATGAAAGGGTTGATAAGATGGCTCTGGAGACAAAAGCACTTGGAAGCCAAAGCTGATGACATACATCATAGAAGGAAGAACTCCTAAAATTGTCCTCTGACCCTTACATGCACACCATGGCACATGCATGCATACCCTCTCAATAAATATTTCCTCTTTCAAAGATAGTATGAAAGCAGTATTCACTCAACAGAAAGTGAACTTGGAGTTTGGATTTTTTTTTTTCTGGCCAGCAATTTGCCTTCTTGAGGTTCTAGGCAATAGCATAGAGCTGAAATTCCTCGTAACAACCCCAGGGGAAACAGTGGCCACTACAGTGTGCAGTGCTGGTAAACTGTGGTGTTCGGCATGCTTCTTACTGCTATTCAGGGGCCAAGGCTGGATATTTCCAGATTTCTTAGTCTCTTATTTGAGAATGAATCCAAAGTCCACACATATTACAAAGCAGTGAGGAAATTTTCTTTAAAGCAAAGTGATAGGACAAGAGAAGCAGGCTACATGAATACTCAAGGGTCCTGATTATTGTTTAGGGTTTCTTTTTATGGAATTAAAGAGGAGAATCTGGGCTGGTACATAGTATGGTGAGAGGGGAGCCTCTATTTTGATTGACAGACTAGTCATAAAATAAATTTTCTACTTCATATATCCCTTCCCATAATGCATCTAATTTTGTTTATTTTTATTTTACATGTGTAAGTGCTTTTGCCAGTATGTATGTCTGTGCACCAAGAGTGTGCAGTGATTGCTCAGACCAGAAGAGGGAGTCAGATCCCCTGGAACTGGAGTTATTGCTAGCTGTGAGCCACCATGTGGGTGCTAGAAATTAAGCCCAGGTCCTCTAGAAGAATAGCCAGTGCTCTCAACTGCTAAGCCATCTCTCCAGCCCAGTGCATATATTTCAGTCAGGTACACCCAATTATGCAACGGCATGAAGTGGTAAGTAGGAAATTTCCACCTAAAAAGTTCTCTTGAGGGCACAAGTTTTCCTCATGTATCTATCCAGAACTAGTTCACCCTGGATCAGTCCCCTATATAAACTGAATACAAAAGAATAGAATATGTCTAACTCTGATGGTTGGGAAAGCAAGAAGAAACTTATCATTGTAGAGCGAGGAGGATATGTACAGCTGAATGCACAGGGAGGTCCCAGATTCCCAAACAATGCCAGGTGCATTACTCAAAGAGGAGTGTGGGTAAAATCCAAGTCAACTCAGGTGCTGAGCTAGGTATGCGTTTATTTAACGCTTAAATAAAAGAGCAAGAACTTGGAATCGCCTGGTCCAGACCCTAAGAACCAGTAATAGGTAGACACAAAACAGGAATACAACTCTGAACATTTTTATTACATGTATTTATGCAGTTGAGGTGGACACAAGTGCCACAGTACTCACAGCAGGTCAGAGGACAATGTGGGGGATTTGGTTCTCTCCTATCATGTGGATCCCTGGGGTTGAACTTGGGTCTTAGTGCTAGACAGTAAATACACTTACCTTCTTGGCCATTTTGCAGGCCCAAGGATATAATTTAAGAAGTACACACACACACACACACACACACACACACACACACACATACATACACGCACAAAATGTATGTAAGAATGGCTACTGATGTGAGAGGGAAAGATAGATAGATAGATAACAAAAGAAAGAAAGAAAAATAAATAACAGGACCTGTTTGGGTGACTTAAATTCTGCAATTAATATCCGTACAGAAATTGAGTTTTTTAAAAGAAAGAAGAAAGATCATAAAAGAAATAATTGGAGGAAAATCTGTGGGTAGAGGTTAGGTCGGAATGAGAACACACTTAAATGGCGTTGGCGGGACTGGAGAAATGGCTCCGTGGTTAAGAGCACTTACTGTCCTTCCAAAGGACTCAAGTTCAATTCCTAGCACCTATGTGAGGTGGCTCTTGACCATCTTTAACTCCATCTCCAGGGGATCCAACAGCCTCCTTTGGAGCATACACACAGACCCACACAATAACCCTTCCTCCAAGAACCATGCAAGGCTCGCTTGGTCAAAGTACAGTCCTTTCCCAAGGACCTTATTGTAGAACCCGTAGCACAGTAGTAACACATTAATCATGTCTGTCATATCTGCTAGTGAGTAGGCGTGCTGTGTAAGAGGTTCATTCATATTAAAATCCCATCGACTGCAGGAGTGTGACTCTTTGCCTTGGCCCAGATTTCCAAACTTCAGCCCTTCCCAAATAATAAACAAGGAGAAGACAAAGTGGAAACTAGATTTGTGCTGGGATACTTGGAGTGGAGAGACAGGGAGCACGTGCTTGCACCTCTTATCTCTAAGACGCACAACCAGGCAACTAGTTCATACAAGCTTTACGACCCATAAGTTGTGGAGATGGAGAAAGAGGGACCTTGTCACCGAAAAAAAGACACAGCAAGGGAGCAAACAGTTCTTAAACGCAGACTCCTGCATCCACAGAAAGCTCCCACAGCCAGGCTACCTGGCGCTCCTTCTTGCAAGCCTTTTTCTTCAGGTGTTACACAGTTTTGTTCACTTCCGGTTCTTTGGTGTCTGTCCTTCAGCGATCACACACACACTGTCATTTCCACGCTTTACGCACGAGCCTAGTTTTCTCTAAAGAGCACAAGATCTGATTTTCTCCTTTTTATTTGGAACGCAGCAGCCAAGTCAGCGATCAGCATGGGCGGGGACCCCAGCTCCGCCCCTGCCCGCCCTAGCGCCCTTGGGTCCCCTGCTCCAGGGATCTGGAAGGATTTCACCCAGCCGGCGTGGATCTCCGCTTGTGGACCGGGAATGTGGAGTCCAGGCTCCGTAGAGCGTCCGCTGTCTGCGCATCCAGTCCGCGGCGGTTGACCCCCTGTCGCCGGCGAACCGAGGCAGCGGCTCATGGACGCAGCGGAGTCCCAGGCTCCTGCGGGGACAGGAGGTGACTGTGATCCGGGCTGCCGCGCGCTGCCGCTCGCTTCTGGCCTGTCTCTTTAACTAGGATCCAGTAGGCTTAGTTTTGTTTTATTGTTTATTTTTTTTCCTGAGCCCTTCAACCAGGGTGGGGCCTGACCTGACTATGGGGTCCAGGCCAGCGTTTCTTTTCTCTGGTTTGAGGACTGCCTATAGGTACTTCCCAGAGCTATGCTTTTTAAGTTGGGGGTTTCAGAATCCTTTCAAATTAACACCACATCATCATCAGGCCTAAACTGTTTTCTTTGGTCTCTGGGTATTTGCTGGCGTTCTCCTTACTTTCAACTTTTTCTCATTTTCCTTCTTCAGCTTGGGCATATTTTAAAGGATTCTTAAGATTTCCTCAACTTGCACAGGATTTTTCCTCTTGGCCTATAGTAGCCACCTCTGGAAAATCAGCAGATCAAATGCATTTTCTTCTCTTTTGTTCCCCCTCAGAATCATTCAATTTAAAATTGGATAGGGAGGGACTGGAGAGAAGGCTCAGAAGTTCAGAGTACTGACTGCTCTTCCAAGAGGACCCAGGTTCAGTCCCTAGCACTCACATGACAGCTCCTCACAACTGTCTGTCACTCCAAGATCTGGCACCCTCACACAGGCAAAATATCAATGTACATAAAATAAGAATAAATAAGTTATTTGAAAAAATGGCTAAGGACTCTGCTCAGATATTTGAAACTGAGTCAATTGATTGGTAATTTGACAGTTTAAATATGGAAACAAATACTTAATGAACAATTGATTCAAAAGTCTAGTAATTAGTATTGAAGATGACTTGATTATGACTTCATTTAAGTATTTATGAGTCGAGTCGTGTCTTTCCAGCATGTTAAGTTCACCAATGGAATGACTGGTAGTGAGCCAGCACGACTCTGGTAAAGACCTGGCATTTAAACATTCAAGCCCTTGCTGAATTGATGCAGCATGTGAAACCAGGAGCTTGAGAAAATGAGATGTCTTTCTTTAGAGCCTGATGCCCTTGACAAAGCACCCTGGAGCTCATCAAGTAGGGATTCCTGAAAGAGCAGGCATGTCGGTCCATCTCACGTAAATCAAGGTAGATCAGAAGGCTTAGTATTTTCTGTACTGAAATTCTGATAGAAGAGTCTATGCATGAAAACAGTGTTTCATATTTGCAGTCATATTCCAGGATTGTTTTGTGTTAGGTTACAGCGGCTATAAACAGTTATATTCAGAATAGCCTTTTAGCTCAACAAGTGTTTTTCAGAGTCTACGAAATCCACAGCCAGACATCACTTGTGTGTTTTACCCAGAATCCCAATTAAAGCCCTGTAACAGTAGTATGTTTGCATTTAAGATGATGGCTCTGGAGGAAGTCCAGCAGAGACATGCAGGAGACTTTCAAGAGAACAGCTCTGTGTACTGGTGTCAGCAGCTTCCTCAAACTTGGGTTGCATGATGGCCTTTTCCATCCTTGGACCTTTTTTCCCCAAGGAGGTAAAACATTTTTATATCTGTATGAACTAATTTTTAGAAAACTCTTCAGTTATATAATGTTAGAGGATATAAAATGTAAGATTGTGGGGGAGGGTGGGGGCAGGGGCTCAGCAGAGTGTGTCCTGCTCTTCCAGATGATCTGAGTTAAGTTGCCAGCACCCACATCAAGAAGTGCATAACTATCTAACTCTAGCTCCAGAGGACTCGGTGCCTCTGGCCTCTGTGGACATCAGTTCTCACATGTAAATATCTCCATACAGACACATATGCGCACACGCACACACACACACACACACACACACACACACACACACACACGTAATTAAAATTTCAAAATTGGTAAAATATAAAAACATGCCTCAAGTATAGATAATATTTGTGTGTTTTGTATGATGGTAGGTATTCTCTCTCTCTCTCTCTCTCTCTCTCTCTCTCTCTCTGTGTGTGTGTGTGTGTGTGTGTGTGTGTGTGTATTAGCCCATGTGCACAGAGGCCAGAAGTCAATGTCAGGCATCTTCATCATGACATGGTCTTTTACTGTCCTTGGTGTGTACCAGTTCAGCTAGACTGGCTAGCCAGCAAGCCCCTGGGATCCTCCTGCCTCCTCCTCCCTGGGGTTAGTATTACAGATGTGTGCCCACAAGCTCAGCTTTGTATTTGGGTTCTGGGGTCCAGCTCAGGTCTTCCTGGTTAGACAACAGGCACATTACCTAGACTCATCTCCCCAGCCCTCCTCCCCCACCAAGAGAATATTTCTTAGTGTTTAATATCAGAAAAAAAAAAGAACATCCTCTTGTTGGATAATTCTCCCCAAATATACTTGACTTCGTAAGTGTTATTTATTTTACCATGTACTTTGATTAATCTTCACTTGGCGTCAATAGCTGAAAAAGAAGATTCACCAAATGACCAAGATGTGACCAAAAGGCAAGAACTCTGTCTTCTGGTGTTGGGAATATATATATATGAATTAAGTTGTTTATAGCCAAGTGTGGTGGCTCATGCCTTTAACCCGAATACTCAGAAGGCACAGGCAAGCAGCAGATTCTAGGAGTTTTGAGTCCAGCCTGGTCTATACGTGAGTTCCAGGCAGTCATGGTCATATAGTGAAACTCTGTCTCTGAAGATGGAGTAGTCCAGGATATTCATTCTGAATTTATTATGCACTCCAGGAGTAATATTTACACAAAGGAAGGATTCTGATTAACGTTGCCAGGCTCCCTCTAAGCTTTGCCATTTACATGGTGTTAGGAACTGTAGCTGGTGGCTCAAAGGTTCACCTGGAGTATAGAGTCCATGCATATAAGATGGATTGAAGGGAAAGTTCAGACAATATGTCCAAATGTTTATTTTGTGTATTTTGCCAAAGTTTTAGTTTCACAGCACACTGACAACTTCTCAGTTGCAAACTGCCTTGACAGCATGTAGTCCTTCATTCACTGTGTGACCAGAAAGGCTTTTCTGCTAAAGGACTGATGTGGCTCCGTACCCATACAACACTCACTGGTCTCCAACACATGTTGCCACCCATTCATCTACTTGATGCCTACAACAATCCCATAGGGAGAGACTAGCGAGGGTCCCATTGTGTTGCTTTAAGAGAGCAGTCTCAGACATGAAGGCCTTTCCTAGTTAGTCCAGTTGCACTGGAGGTTCAAGTTCTACCTCTGGGTTCATCGAGTTGAACATCTGCCCAGGCAAAAGAAAAGTGGGGAAGTGCCCCTGTCTTGCTTGTTCATTACGAACCAAAAATATGAGAAAAGGAAGGAAAGCAGGAGGAGAATTGATACAGGCTTTGAGTATCCTTTAAGGTAAAGATGGCCAGGAGTGATGATAATGAGGAGGGAAGAATGCTCTACTATCCTTGGGCAGAATCAAGCCAAGGAGAAAGGTGTGGTCCTGAGACTTTTTCAGGGCAAGTGAAGTGTGGCGTGAGAAATGGCAGCGTCTACAGTAAATGACAGAGATGTGGTGATACTGAAGAGGGAAGGATGCTTCACTATCCTTGGGCAGAATCAAGCCAAAGAGAAAGGTGCGGTCCTGAGACTTTTTCAGGTTAAGGGAGGTGCAGCATGAGAAATTGGAGCTCCTATGGTAATAGAGAGATGGTTGCAGATGTGGTCAGGGGAAGAGCAGAGTGAAAGGCATGTTCTTATGGAATGGGAGACAGCTCACTGGGGCTTATACTTAGGGCACAGTGAGACCTTGATAGAAGGCTGAGGCTCTGAGGGGCAAGCTCCGCCTGGAATGCAAGAACACTGGGATGGATCCCCAGGACTTGGTCGCTGGGAGAGCATCAGTGTTTGGTCAGATTTGGGTTTTGTAAGAACACGGTGATGGGAGCCTCAAGAGCAGTGGTTCTCAACCTCCCTAATGCTGTAACCCTTTGATGCAGTTCCTTGTGTTGTGGTGACCCTAACCACAAAATTATTTTCATTGCTACTTATATAACTGTAATCATAATGTAAATACTGACGTGAAACATATCTGGTATGCCACTCCTGCCAAAGGGGTTGTGATCCGCAGACTGAGAACCACTGCTCTAAGGTTAGAGAGGGTGTCTTACTTAGGGTTTCTATTGCTATGATGAAACACCATGACCAAAGCAAGTTGCAGAGGAAAGGCTTTATTTGGCTTACACTTCCATATTACTGTTTATCATTGAAGGAAATCAGGACAGGAACTCAAACAGGGCAGAAACCTGGAGGCAGGAGCTGATGCAGAGGCCATGGAGGGGTGCTGCTTACTGGCTTTCTCCTCATGGCTTACTTGGCCTGCTTTCTTGTAGACCCTGCTTGGGTGGCCTCACCCACCATGGACTGGGCCATGCACCATCAATCAGTAATTAAGAAAATGCCCTACAGTTCTTTCTGCCTGTATATAACCTTATCTTATTGAGGCATTTTCTCAAGTGAGGCTCCCTCCTCTCCAGCTTGTGAAGGTTGGTATAAAAATAGTCAGCACAGGAGGGAGAAACTAATAGACATCCAGTTTCTCCTGCTGTGTTTTCACAACACAGATTACTTTTGTGGCCTCAAAAGGCATAGTGATGTCTCCTTTTTCTTCAGCAAGCAAGTAACTCTTCAGCAGCAGACACAGTGGTGTCCTCTAATCCAGAACCACCTTGATTCTGTCTTCTGGAGATTTCTCAGTCCCAGGACTTCCCCCTGCCTTCAAATCCCAGTTGCAGACCCCATGTTTTCTAACCTGGAGCTTAAGTTAAGGTTCATACATACCCCTCCTTGGATCAATTGATTTGCTTAACTCGCCACAGAAATAAGGTAAACACTTAAGGGTGTGGGTTTACTATATAGAACACACATGAGGCAATGCACTGGGTGACATCTCACTAATTAGGAACATCCACATTTTCAGCTCTGTAGACACTCTATGAGCCCTGTGCCTTTGGAGTTTTGTGGACATGATCATTTAAAGACTGGATATATAGACTCAGTCAGGCCTGACAGTCCCAGTTTTTTCATTCTCCTTATAATATTCCTCCCTCAGGGTATGAGATAGAACTCATCTGGAATGAGACAGATCTTGTAACCTGTCAGACAAGCTAAATGAATTACAAGCCAGGATTTCTCTCTTTCTGTCTCTCTGTCTCTCTGTCTCTCTGTCTCTGCCTCTCTCTCTCTCTCTCTCTCTCTCTCTCTCTCTCTCTCTCTCGCATGCACACACACATACGGGCTGGTAAGATGGCTCAGTGGGTAAAGGCACTGTGTTTGTTCCTCTGAACTCATATGGTAGGAGAGAACTGACTCTGCAAGTTGTCTGCTGACTTCTACATGTGTGCCATCGTACATGCGTGTCCCCCATACACACACACAATAAGTAAATGTAATAACAATATCCTTTAAAAATATGTATATCACAACATTACAATAAGATGCATTCATATAATTTATTATGTGTCCCAGTTCCCGGCTTGTAACTCTCAAATAGCTTACATGGGAAGGGATGGAGGAGTTGTTTTTCTTAAAATCGTGGCTGGAGGGGCTGAGATGACTCAGTAGGTAAGAACATGCTCTGCAAGCATGAGAACCTGAGTTTAATTCTCCAGCGCCCACATAAAAAGCCAGGCTTAGCTGTACGTGACTAGGGGGCAGAGACAGGGAGATCTCAAGGACTCACTAATCAGCCTAGTTTAGCGGGATGCAAAGCTGGTTCAGGGAGAGACCCTGTCTGCAGGCAATGAGGAGAGCAGTACCACAAGACAGCAAGGTCCTGCTCTGGCCTCCTTGTGTGTGCTCCTGTTTGAATGCACCTGTACAGTTGCATGCTTGTGTACTCACATGCACAGACATGCAACCTGTAGTTAGAGGGAAAAAGGAAAAGAAACGCAAATGTAGAGAATACAGTTTTAAAATGTGTGTGTGTGTGTGTGTGTGTGTGTGTGTGTGTATACTAATTTTAATGACTTATTTTATTTTGTGCATGTATGTATGTGTACCTCATGCATGCCATACCCTCAGAGGTCAGAAGAAGGTAGGTTCCCTGGGACTGAAATTATGGATGTTTGTGAGCCATGGGAGAGCAACATTTGCTCTTAACTGCTTACCCAATGATGCATTCTGGAGTGTTTTCAGGTATGTGCATCTGTGTGAAGTTGTTTGACGCTCTGGTGAAAGGATGCATCGAAACCATTCTTCTGACCATAAATATTCACGGTAACACACAGCCTGTCACAGCAAAGAAGGTGTGTCAAAGGTGACTGCTGACTGTCAGAGGACAGGACAGCCTTGTGAGCGTCAGGCTTGACGCTCTACCTCATACCAAGTTGCATAGTTTAGCCTTAAAAATTTGTTTTATTTATTTATTTGATACAGGGTCTCATTATGTGGCCCTGGATGGCCGAGTACTAGCTATATAGCCCAGACTGGCCTCAAACTCACAGAGATCCCTCTGCCTTAGTCTCCTGAGTGCTGGAACTAAAGGTGTGCAACACATGCTTAGCTAAATGCATATTTTAATTCTTAAATGGCTAGAGCCACAGCCCAATGTGAGGCTCTGAGGCAAGACGGGGAAAATTAAGGACATATTTGCATGGTTATCGTAAAGACAGTAGAGTCTCCTCTCTTAAGAAGCACACACCCACATTTGGGTGTGTACTGTCATTTCATAAGTGCCTCTCTTGATCCCTAAGCCCTACCCCTTCTTTCTCTCTCCAATGTGAAAGGATGATAAACTTCACTAGTGGCGGCACTGGTTACCAGCATAAAAGTCATGAGCCACGGTCATGACTACCTAGTTACAGAGAGCTTTATTTGGGGGAAGAAGGGACCAGTCCTGGGGAGGATGGAGAGAAAGATGGTGGGAGAGGGGGATGGAGAGAGAGCAGAGTGTAGAGAGCAGAGAGAGAGGATGGGGTCTGCATCTCCCTTTTTTTTTAAAAAGATTTAAAGATTTATTTATTTATTTATTATGTATACAGAAGTGGGTGCCAGATCTCATTACAGATGGTTGTGAGCTACCTTGTGGGTGCTGGGAATTGAACTCAAGACCTCTGGAAGAGCAGTCAGTGCTCTTAACCTCTGAGCCACCTCTCCAGCCCCTGCATCTGGCTTTTTAAGGAGCATACGTAGTCACCAGCACACACTGATGGTGCAAGATGCAAGACCCCCCACCCCCCCACCCCCCCCCCCCCCCTCAACTCCTGAACTGCACATGTACTGTCACGCAGCGGGAGTAAGGGCCAGAACCCTAACATTCCACACTTTTTGCTTATTATAAGAAGTGAGTGAAATGGAATAGGGATGTTGTTTCTTCCAGAAAAACTCTTTCCAGTTGATTTGGTGGGCGTTGGTTGTCTCTCAGTGGGTATGGAAGGGGGCCTTCCAAGGTAGATAGGCATCCTGGGATGGTGGGCTGTCCTGCTGCCCTGGAGACGTCCATCCCTCTTGGCTTGGCACTCGGGCCACTTTTGTGTCTAACAGGATGCTGGTGAGACAGAAAAAGCCTGAAGTAGCTATGACCTGTCCAGAAGGATTCAAGCTGGGTTCTGGAGCTTGGGAAAAATTATGAACATGTTAAGAAGCAGCCATGAGAAAATCAGTGACCATTGTAGTGTTTAGTACTCTGCTTAGTTGTTTTTTTTTTTTCTGAGATAAGCTTTATTAGAGGTAGATTTAAGGCACCTCTTTCCTTCACTAGTTTAACATCTAGGAGACACAGGTGATCAATTGTTGAGAGCATTTAACAATAATAGATGGTTATATTGAAGTCTGTTTTTGTAGAGCCCAGACACTTTTGGGTCCGGGGGTGTAAATACCTTTTAGCTGTTGCAGTTTTTTGCTTGCTGATCTCTGGACTCCAGCTCTGTGATGATCCTGTAACCACTAGCTGAGCAGTTAATTAGTAGAGGGAACCAGGAAGAAAAATGCTTGTGGTGCATGAGAACTTATTTTTCAGAGTTAGGGACAAGGCAGGGATCAGGTCCCTGTCTGTGTCCCTGTGCATGAGGAGCAGAAGCACTGCTGACCAGTCTGGAGCGAGGCCCATGGAGGGAGCAATGAAATGAAAGCTCCTACCTTAGCTGGAAAACCTCTTCCCATTAAGTAACCCTGAAAGTGCAATTAAGTCTGAGGATGAGGGTAAGGCTGTCCTCCCTTCCCCGACAATAGGGAAATGAGGAAAGGTGAGACCCCCAAACTCCCAGGACTGAGTTAGTGGCTCTGGTGTCCAGAAAGAAAGAAATGGATCACTTCCATGCTGTGTTCTGGGTTCCCTGCTATCAAGCCTGTGGCCGAGCCTAGGTCTGCTGGAGGTCTTGGCTTGATGTTCCCTTTCCCTTTGGTGCCTGGGTGCAGTCAGCTGACTGGTTGTCTTTCTAGGTGGCATTCTGAATAAGGCTCAATTGATGGCCTAGCAGGGCACGCACTAACCCGAGTGCGCCCCCCTCCCCGCCCCCCAACTTAAAACAGAGACCCAATGCAATTCTGTTCTCAGGCTTTTTTTTTTTTTTTTTAAAATCTCTCCCCTGGTACATCTTAAATGCCACAGCTGAAACTTCTGCCTGTGGGATCAGGAGCCGTGCTCTCCAGATGCTTAAGGTTTATCTCTCTGTTGGGGACGTCTGGGGGACAAGAGATGGATTTTGCTCCATGTCTTGATTTTTTTTTTTTTTTTCTTGATGTCTGCTGGCTTGAGGACAGCTTTAGGGAGACCTGCCTGGAGGCGGGGTGTGAACTCATCTCTGGCTAAAGAGCCATCCTAACTACTGTAATTTAGTTGCATGTATCTTAGCCTGCTTTCAGACCCGTCTGTGTCTCTCAGGGCATCTTGAGAATGAGTGGGAAGAGTTAAGGTGAGTTAAAGCCCACCCCAAACCAGATAGTGGAGAGCAGAAGTCAGATAGATGGAAGTGGTTACACATGGCAGGGAAAGAATCAGAAATGGAGAAAGAGAAGGGTTCAGAGCTTCGGTAGAAAGCTTGGGGATAAGGTAACTGTTTTCATTTGCCCATTCACTGGCAGAAGTTAGATAATTCCTGTGAAATATCAGGATTGAAACAGCCAAACCTACTGGTATCTGCCCCTATGTCCCATGGCTGCAGCACCGAGAGAGAAAAATAAAAAATTAAAATAATGAACTGGGATCAGACTCCAATCCCAGGCGTCCCTGCGGTAGGAGAAGAATCTTTGAATCAGCACAGGTTACTCCCCGTTTAGTCAAGAGAGGAGTAAGGGCTGGGAGCGTACACAGCCCGAGGACCGCACGGGGGTTGGGGCATGAGGAATATAGCTCAGGCTGCAGTTGTGGGAAATGATGGGGGGAACTCACCAATCATGGCAGCACATGTGGTGGGGGGCAGACACGGCAGCTGCAATCACAGTCCAAGCGCAGTCCCAACTCGGTACCAAGGTGGTGGTGGCCGGGGCAGCAGCGGCTTGGGCAAATAAAAATAGCAGATCCAGATGTGGCAGTTGCAGGCCCTTGGTATAGATTTCGGACAATGCTCAGCCCCAGACCCTGAGTGAATGGAATTTCCTATCTGAGTCCATAGAACCAATGAAAGAATGATAAACGTAGTGGTGCTGGTTACCGGCAGAAAAATCACAGCTGTGGCTATGACTACCTAGTTACAGAGAGCTTTATTGGGGGAAGAGGGGACCAGGCCTGGGGATGAGAGAGAAAGAGAGAGAGAGAGAGAGAGAGAGAGAGAGAGAGAGAGAGAGAGAGAGAGAGAGAGAGAGATGGTGGGGGGGGGGGTGGAAAGAGAGCAGACAGAGAGATGGGGTCTGCGTCCGGCTTTTTAAGGCATGCAAGTAGTTGCCAGCACACACTGATAACACAAGATGCAAGAACCACCCCCTCTCCCCGCTCAACTCCTGAACTGCACATGCACAGCCATGCAGCTGGAGCAAGGACAGAATCCCAACACAATGTCTACAGTTAAATCTATTTAAAATATAATAAACTCCCTCTGTACCTCATAAGAGGCTTCAGTGTTGGTCCATATTGACTTGTCTTGAAATTCTTTCTCTGTAGTGAAGTAAAGAGTATTGGCTACAAGCTGGGGACACAGCTCAGTTGTCAGAGTGTTTGTCTAGCACACGTAAAGCCCTGTCTTTGATCCCTAGCATCACATAAACAAGTGTGATTGTACCCACCTGTAATCTCACAACTGAGGAGACAGAGGCAGGAGGATCAGGAAGAATTCAAAGCTAGCTTCAGCTACATAACAAATCTTAGGCCAACCGGGACTACATTAAACCTGCCTCAAAAAGCCATAAAAAATAATAAAATAAAAAGAATTTCAGCCAAGGCTGAGTAGGGGTCTCTGAAAAGAACTTCTCAGGATGCTAGAGGGGGCAGCACAGAGCTCTGTCTCTGGTACCTGCATCACTGGGGCTCACAGGGCAACCATACTTGCATAATTTGAAAAAAAGGTTTTAGGGTCTGGAGAGATGTCTTGGTGGTTCAGAACACTCACTGCTCTTACAAAGGACATGAGTTCAGTTCCCAGAACCTACACAATGGTTCACAACTGTCTGAAACTCCTGTTCCAGGGGATCCATGCCTCCATGGACTCCTGCACACATATGGGTGCACATACTTACACTCAGGCACACACACAAAAGTAGATTTAGAATAAATGCTCTATCATCTGTAACAAAGTTCAGAGGTCCCTGGTGGGACAGGCTATAAACATTAATAATTCCAGCATGTGGAGAGTGAAATGCCCTTGGGTGTCAGAACAATGTGGATGGTGGAGAGCATCCTTTGTCTGCACTGCTCATTGGAAGGAAGGAAAGCTCTTCCCAGATTAAGCCTGGCAGAAGCCATGGAGCAGAGTGGTTGGGCCTTCACATGATCTACTTGCCAGTTCATGGCATTTCCTCTCCTTGAGGTTGTATCTATTTATTTATTTATTTATTTATTTATTTAGTTAGTTAGTTAGTTAGTATATTTTCTTCTTGAACTGACAACTGGTGTGTGATTTGTTTTGTTTCTGTTTTTGGTGGAGTGCAATTCTATAACTAGAAGTGCTATTTAAAAGGAAATCTGTCTACATCAACTGTTTCCTGAGCCCTATGATTGAGAGACAGAGTCCAGATTTCCTCATCTGAAGTATTTTGTGTTTTTTAAAAATTTTCTGTAATACTGACTTTTATCCATATAAAGGAATCCTTTATAGACAGACATACTAAGTAAATTATTTCACATCAGTATCTAGATTTTACCACCCACTTTCCAGTCTTTCCTTACCCTTGTTATTTTAAAATAAAAAATTTAAATACCAGAAATGGGAAGTTTTGAGCAGTGAGATAGGTTAGGGGCAAGGCCAACCAAAATTAGGTATGTATAAAAATGTTACAAGGAATCTGCTGCTTGGTAAGTTAATTGTTTTTTTTTTTTTTTGGTTTTTTGAGACAGGGTTTCTCTGTGTAGTTTTGTGCCTTTCCTGGAACTCACTTGGTAGCCCAGGCTGGCCTTGAACTTACAAAGATCCACCTCCCTCTGCCTCCCGAGTGCTGGGATTAAAGGCATGCACCACTCGGCTGGTAAGTTAATTTTAGAAAAAGAATATCTATTATATGGATGCTGCAGCGCTCCCCAAATTGTGGAAATTACTATACATACATGGAAGTCACAAGGTGATGTTCTGACTTTCTTTTGTCTTCCCACCAGTGCTGTTTTGTCTTTCCAATTTTGTTCCCATTTCTTCTCCTTCTAAGGCAGAAAAGAAGGGGGCCAGCAACACCATGATTGGGATGATCTTCGGATGCTATGCTTTATTTGAGTTGTTGGCATCTTTAGTGTTTGGAAAATATGTAAGTATTGAAGTCCATATACATATTTTAGTTTTCAAAAATCATGTGGTACCTTACTGTTACTTACTAATCTAGAATGTCTATGGACATGGAAATGATACCATTCCATTTTTATAAATTATGCCACAGCTCTATCATTGTGGTTGATTAGTTGGTCCCTTCCATGGTTATAAACTGTTTGTATTACAATTCTTTTAAATTATAATTTAATATGATATTTTAAATTAATTATTTAAATATGATATTAACTACACATGCTCTCCTGCAATTTTGTATGTTCTTATATTTGTTTATGTGAATGTAGACATGTTGAAGCAATCCATTTATCTATCTTCTTTGACTTTATTATAGCTTGTACAAATTGGAGCCAAATTTATGTTTATATCTGGAATGTTCATCTCAGGAGGAGTTATAATTCTTTTTGGGTAAGTAACTTTCTAATGTGTTTGGAAACATTGACTGATTTCATAGCCTATTGGCTAAAATGTTAATGGCTTTGAAGTTCTTCTTAAATTTTATTGTTATTATGTGTGTATGATGGTGGTGCTGTATATGTGGATAGAGGATAACACTGTGACATCATTTCTTTTGCTTCACTTTTACAAGGATTCCAAGACTGAACTCAAGTTGCCAAGTGTATGCTGTGAGTGCCTTATCCACTGAGCCATGTCACTAACCCATAAATGGCACTTTTTTTCTTTGTTTTTGGTTTTAGAGAGAGTATTTCTTCTGTGTAGTTTTGGCTGTCTGTAGACCAGGCCGACTGGCCTTGAACTCACAGAAATCCACCTGCCTCTACCTCCTGATTGCTGGGATTAATGACATGTGCTACCACCGCCCAACAATTGATGGCGTTTTAACCAGTCAATGCCAATCACTCCTATATTGTCAGATGAATGACATGTGACTAATCATGGAGGGAGGTGGTAAATAGCAAAGGGAAACATCATTGGTCTTAAGAAGAGAGTTCTCCAAGATCACCTACTAAATTGCCTGCTGAACCAGATATGGTGCTCCCAATCTGTAATCACAGCATTTGGGAGGCAATGGAGGAGGACCTCAAGTTCCAAGCCAGCCTGGGATATGCAAGCAGACCCTGTCTCAAAACACCCAGGCAGTGGTGTCTCATGTCTTTAATCCAGCACTCAGGAAGCAGAGGCAGATATCTGTGAGTTCGAGGCCAGCCTGGTCTACAGAGTGAGTTCCAGGACATCCAGGACTGTTATACAGAGAAACCCTGTCTCAAAAAACAAAAACAAAAAAAACCACCCAAAACAAAACAAAAAAAAGCAGCAGCAGAAGAACAAGAAGATGGAGGAGGAGGAGGAGGAGGAGGAGGAGGAGGAGGAGGAAGGAGAAATAGAGAAAACAGAACCGTGGCTCCTGAGTATAACCACTGGGACTCCTGTGGATGCTCATGATGGGAACATAATAGTCTTCTGAGTCATAGAAACTCTTTGCTTAAACAGAAAAGACAATCTATTTCTTACAGGATCAACTCAAAGACACCTGGCCTCAGGTGCTGAAACAGCATGATCAGGAATCGTTCTTAGCTTCCTGTTTTTCTCTCCTCTTCTGGTGCAATGTTCCTAGACAAGCTCCTAGAACCCTCCTTTTCTATTGTTGTTTTTGAGACAGGGTATCGCTATGGAGCCATGAGTGGCCTGGAGCTTGCTCTGTAGATCTGGCTGGCCTTGAACTCATAGAAATCTACCTGCCTCTGCCTCTGATGCTGAGATTAAAGGCATGGCCTGGCTCTTTCATCTCACTATAGCAGTGTAACAACTGTTTACTGTTTACATAGCATTTACATTGTACCAGGTATCAAAAGTATCCAGAAAACAACTTACAGGCTGTAAGCATAGCTCTGCACCAGAGTACTTGCCTACTACCATGGGTGAAGCCTTGGGATCAACACAGCATCATAATAAAGAAGTAAATAATTAAAAGTAGAGATGCATTTGGTAAGACGAGCCTCAGTTACAGCAGACAATATGTCAGGGACTTGAGCATCTTCTGATTTTGATACCTAAGGTAGATCCTATCATCACAGTATTCCTTGGGTTCAGGGGACTACTGTATTCCAAAGAGGCCTCCTCAGTATTATCATCTCAGGAACCAGTTATAACAACAGAAGGGAACAGCTAAGCTGTCACTATGATTTGAATTATAACAAAAATTAAAAACAGCAATTCCCTATAGAAAGTGTGACTAACCAACACTTTAAAAGATTTGTAAGAAGACTTTATTTAATGACTTTGGGTAATGTGGCTATCTTCAAAAAGTAGAGTGAATTAAAAAATCCAAACCAGTTTGACACTTGACAAGTGTGTTTGTTTCCAGTGTCTTGGACCAGCTTCCGGACGGACCCATATTTATTGTCACGTGTTTTCTGGTGAGACTAGTAGATGCCATAGGCTTTGGTGCAGCCATAACAGCATCATCCTCTATCCTCGCAAAGGCCTTCCCCAATAATGTGGCTACTGTGCTGGTATGTAATTAGAACTTTTTCCTATTTTCCTTCTGATGTGGCCCAAACATTTGTTTGATCTGTTCTTTCATGCTTTCCCCAGCTCTCTTGTGCATTGTTCCCCCTTTTGTTTTGGTTTCAATTTCCTGCAGTAAAGTGAGAAAATAAAAAGCACATCATTGCTGGGTGTGGTGACACATACCTGTAACCCACTATGAAGGCTGCAGCATCAAAGTTTGAGGCTGGCATGGGAGACACAGTGAGTCACTGTCTGAAAAACAAAAACAAAGAAATGACGACTGTCTGAAATGTTTAATTATTCTTTATCAATAAAAACTTGGGAGTCAGATATCAGGGTAAGAACTTGAGTGATCAGCGAAGCAGTGGCAAAGAGACCAGTGACCTCTTATCTCCTTCATTTCTCCATCCAAAAGGCCAAGACCCTCTCTAAGCCCTGCCCTACTACTTCTCATCTCTCTATCTGTCCTCAGTCCTCCAAAACCTCTATGGTTAATTTGGATCAGCTAGTAGCTAGCTCCACCCTCTGATTCAAAGCAAACTTTATTGTCAGAATACAATCAAAATATCACACAGCAACTATCTGTGACAACTCTACCCCAGGGGAAGACGGTTTAAAAAGAAGGTGAAACTTTTAATGGTGGCTCATGGCTTTAATCCCAGCACTCAGGAGGCAGAGTCAGGTGCATTTCTGTGAGTCTGAGGTCAGACTGGTCCACACAGCACATGCCAGGTCAGGCACTGCTACACAGTGAGACCTTTACCCAAAGAAAAAAACAAAAAAGCAGAGACCTTGAATGTCTCTTAGGTGCTCTTTCTGTCTCTGCATGCGCACCTTGATGAATAGACATGATCCCAACCATTTTTTAAAAATCACCCTTAAAATAAGTTTTAAAGATTTGCTTTCTTTTTCTTCTTCTTCTTCTTTTCTTTTCTTTCTTTCTTTCTTTCTTCCTTTTTTTTTCTTTTTTTTGGTTTTTCGAGACAGGGTTTCCCTGTGTAGCTTTGCGCCTTTCCTGGAACTCACTTGGTAGCCCATCCATGTGTCATGTCAGACGGTATAGTCATTGCTCATCTTGTATTGGTGACTGTATTGTCAAGATTTCGTGGATGCAGCTTCCCTGTCATGTGTAGAGGACACTATCTTGCAGCAGACATCCTGGGCCTCTGGCTCCTGCAGTCTTTCTGCCCCTAATTCCTTGGTGTTCCCTGGGAGTTATAGGGCTTGTGATGCAGGTGTGTTAGTTGGCACCTGAGGTAGGTTTTGCTTTGCATCATGACCAGCTGTAGATTTCTATGATGATCTCCAGCAGCTGCAGAAAGAAGCTTCTTTGGTAAAGGGTGGGATCTACGCTTACCTGTGGATCTAAGGATACATATTTTGAATGTGGTAAAAGGTGGGAGCTACACTTACCTGTGGATCTAAGGATACATGTTTTGACTGTGGTTACTAATTGTACTTGTTTGGGAAAATGGCAGTTAGTAGGGTCTCCTCTACTGTCCATGGTCTCACCAGTCACAGGTAGGCTAGGTTTACAGTACCAGGCACTTTGAGACAAGATGTCACCCTGTGTGGCGTGGAACTCACAGAAATCTACCTGCCTCTTCTTCCCAAGTGCTAAAGTTAAAGATGTGTGCCATTATGCCTGATGATCATAATTCTTCAACTATAATACATTAAATCTTCTTTTGTTTTGTTTTACTTTTAGGGAAGCCTTGAGGTTTTTTCTGGACTGGGGCTTATAGTAGGTCCCCCTTTAGGTGGCTTTTTGTATCAGTCCTTTGGCTATGAGGTGCCTTTTATTCTTCTGGGGTGCATAGTTCTACTGATGATACCACTCAACCTATGTATTTTGCCCAGTTATGGTAAGTTCAAATTTCATACTCATTCTAGAATTTTAACATTACTTTTATATATGTCTTTGGAAATGATACATTTACCATGTGTATTGTGTAATACCTCTTTGTAGTACCCTCAAAAGCTGGTTCTTTTTCCTAAAATATGGGTAACTAGTTTATGATGATTTTTGTTTACAAAGGATTAGGAATGTAGCTCCATCAGTAGAATTCTTTTCTAGCATTCCTGAAGCCCTAGGTTTGACCTCCACTTCACATAAGCAGAACATGGTGGTGCATGTGTTTAAAGCATCCTCGGCTACGCAGTGAGTTTGAGGCCAGCCTGGGATGCATAAGGCTGTCTCTTAAATAAATAAAATAAAAAAGCATACCACAAAATTTTCCAGGTTAAGGAGAAACAAATACTTAATTTTGGCTCATGAGCCATTATCATTGGGCTGAACTAAATTTTCACTAGAAATTCTGTGAGCAACACAGTTTGTAGATAAGGCTCTAAGAACAAGGGAAGAGTCCCATAAGTTCTAGGCCTCCTTTTTTCTCTTTCTTTCTTTCTTTCTTTCTTTCTTTCTTTCTTTCTTTTCTTTCTTTTTTTTTTTTTTTCTTTCTTTTCTTTCTTTCTTTTCTTTCTCTCTCTCCCTTCCTTCCATCCTTCCTTCCTTCCTTCCTTCCTTCCTTTTTTCTTTTTAATGAGGTCTCTCTACATAGCTCTGTGTAGATGGACTTTCTTTTGGGTCTCCAGCTTGCAAAAACAAACAAACAAACAAACAAACAACAAACAAACAAAACCAAACCCGACATGGAGATGTATTAATTATGAAAGCTCAGCTGATAGCTTAGGCTTGTTTCTACTAGCTCTTATAACTTAAACTAACCTGTTTGTATTAATCACTGCTTGTCTCAAGGCTTTATTACCTCACCTCCATATTGTCTATTCTGTTTGCTCTGTGCCCTCTGCCATTCTTTTTCCCAGTGTCCTCTGAGCCCAGAAATCCTGCCTACTTATTGGCTCTTCAAGCCTTTTTATTAAACCAACTATGGGGGGGGGGCGTTTTCATGCTGTGAGCTTCGTTGTGTGACACTTGCAGGGAGCTCCTAAGTACATATCTTCTACCAGTGCCCACAGAGGTCAGAAAAGGGGCATCATATCCCCCCACACTGGAGTTAGAGATGGATGTGAGCTGCCATGTGGCTGCTGGGAACTGAACTTGTGTCTTCTGCAAAGAGCAGCCAGTGTTTCTTAACCACTGAGCCGTATACTGTTACCAGATAGTGCTTTTGTTATGCACAGGAAATGCAATAGACTAAAAACTAAAAATCTTTCCATAGTTAAAATGATTTTAAATTTTTATTATTACTTGTTGCTTTTTCATTTTTTTGGTTTTCAAGACAGGTTTTTGTGTGTGTGGTTTGTGTCGCGCTGTGTGTGTGTGTGGTGTGGTGTCTGGGCTTATCCTAAACTCTCCACTCTCTGTAGACCAAGCTTGCCTCAAACTCAGAGATCTGACTACCTCTACCTTTATAGTGCTGGAGTTAAAGTTGTTATCATTTTAAATTCTGTATGTGGGTGTTAGTATGTGCGTGTAAGTGTGGATGCCCACAGAGACCAGAGGCATTGGATCTCCTGAATCCAGAGCTACAGGTGATTGTGAGATCCCATATGTGGGTGCTAGAAACTGAAGAGAACTGTTCTTCGCTATTGAGCCATTTCTGCAGCCCATCTTTTGTAATTTTCAGTTCAAATTCAATACAATTCAAAATCCACGCCTGGT